>NW_026263368.1:300000-559387 GCF_947179515.1 Apodemus sylvaticus
ATCTCCTAAACAACACGTTGTAACTCGAAAATATTTGGTGTGACGTGTACGTCTAAAAGTGTAGCCTCAAACGAGAACCCACAGGAGAATTTTCTTTCATCAAAAATTTTCAGAAAACCACGTTTTATGGAAATCTCGCATCGTGCGAAATTATCTTGTTTTCCTAAACAACATGTTGTAACTCGAAAAGCTTTGGCGTTGCATATTTGTCTAAGTGTGTAGCCTCAAAAGAGAACGCACAGGCGAGTTTTCTCTCGAAAGAATATGTAAGAATACCATGTTATAAGGAAATACAGTGTTGCAGAGTAAAGACAAATACTACTGGAAACACTTTAAGAGAAGAAATAAAGCATCATAAAAAATTAGCTTGTATCTCCTAAACAACACGTTGTAACTCGAGTAGATTTGGTGTGGCTCGTACCTCTACACGTGTAGCCTCAAAAGATAATCCACAGGAGAACTTTCTTTGGTCAAAATTTTTCAGAAAACCACGTTTTATGGAAATCTCGCATAGTGCGGAATTATCTTGTTTTTCCTAAACAACACATTGTAACTCGAAATGCTTTGGCGTTTCGTGTATGTCTAAGCGTGTAGCCTCAAAAGAGAACGCACAAGAGTTTTCTCTCCAAAGAATATGTAAGAATACCACGTTATAAGGGAATACAGTGTTGCAGAGTAAAGACAACTACGTAAGTATTGGAAACACTTTAAGAGATGAAATAACACATCGTACAAAATTAGCTTGTATCTCCTAAACAACACGTGGTAACTCGAAAAGATTTGGTGTGGCTCGTACTTCTACACGTGTAGCCTCAAAAGAGAACAGACAGGAGACATTTCTTTCGTCAAAATTTTTCAGAAAACCACGTTTTATGGAAATCCTGCATCGTGCGAAATTATCTTGTTTTCCTAAACAACACGTTGTAACTCGAAAAGCCTTGGCGTTGCGTATTTGTCTAAGCGTGTAGCCTCAAAAGAGAACGCACAGGCGAGTTTTCTCTCGAAAGAATATGTAAGAATACCATGTTATAAGGAAATACATTGTTGCAGAGTAAAGACAAATACTACTGGAAACACTTTAAGAGAAGAAATAACGCATCGTGCAAAATTAGCTTGTATCTCCTAAACAACACGTTGTAACTCGAATAGATTTGGTGTGTCTCGTACCTCTACATGTGTAGCCTCAAAAGAGAACCCACAGGAGAACTTTCTTTGGTCAAAATTTTTCAGAAAACCACGTTTTATGGAAATCTCGCATCGTGCGTAATTATCTTGTTTTTCCTAAACAACACATTGTAACTCGAAAAGCTTTGGCGTTGCTTGTATGTCTAAGCGTGTAGCCTCTAAAGAGAACGCACAGGAGAGTTTTCTCTCGAAAGAATATGTAAGAATACAAAGTTATAAGGAAATACAGTGTTGCAGAGTAAAGACAAATACGTACATGTTGGAAACACTTAATGAGAAGAAATAACGTATCTTAAAATATTAGCTTGTATCTCCTAAACCACACGTGGTAACTCGAAAGGATTTGGTGTGGCGTGTACGTCTAAACGTGTAGCCTCAAAAGAGAACACACTGAAGAATTTTCTTTCGTCAAAATTTTTCAGAAAACTACGTTTTAAGGAAATCCCGCATCGTGCGAAATTATCTTGTTTTTCATAAACAACACGTTGTAACTCAGAAAGCTGTGGTGTTGCCTGTATGTCTAAGTGTGTAGACTAAAAAGGGAACACACAGGATAGGTTTCTCTCGAACGAATATGTAAGAATACCACGTTATAAGGAAATACAGTGTTGCAGAGTAAAGACAAATAAGAACATATTCGAAACACTTTAAGAGAAGAAGTAACTCATCTTACAAAATTACCTTGTATCTCCGTAACAACACGTTGTAACTCGAAAAGATTTGGTGTGCCGTGTACATCTAAACGTGTAGCCTCAAAAGAGAACCCACAGGAGAATTTTCTTTCGTCAAAATTTGTCAGAAAACCACGTTTTAAGGAAATCCCGCATCGTGCGAAATCATCTTCTTTTTCCTAAACAACATGTTGTAACTCGAAAAGCTTTGGTGTTCCGTGTATGTGTAAGCGTGGAGCCTCAAAAGAGAAGGCACAGGAGAGTTTTCTCTCGAAAGATTATGTAAGAATACCACGTTATAAGGAAATACAATTTTGCAGAGTAAAGACCAATAAGTACATATTGGAAACACTTTACAAGAAGAAATAACGCATCGTACAAAATTAGTTTGTGTCTCCTAAACAACACGTTGTAACTCGAAAAGATTTGGTGTGACGTGTACGTCTAAGCGTGTAGCATCAAAAGGGAACCCACAAGAGAATTTTCTTTCATCAAAATTTGTCAGAAACCACGTTTTAAGGAAATCTCGCATCATGCGAAATTATCTTGTTTTTCCTAAACAACACATTGTAACTCGAAAAGCTTTGGTGTTGCGTGTATGTCTAAGCATGTAGCCTCAAAACAGAATGTAAAGGAGAGTTTTTTCTCGAAAGAATATGTAAGAATACCACATTATAAGGAAATACAGTGTTGCAGAGTAAAGACAAATACGTATATATTGGAAACACATTACGAGAAGAAATAACGCATCTTACAAAATTAGCTTGTATCTCCTAAACAACACGTTGTAACTGGAAAAGATTTGGTGTGGCTTGTACGTCTAAACGTGTAGCCTCAAAAGAGAACCCACAGGAGAATATTCTTTCGTTAAAATTTTTCAGAAAGCCACATTTTAAGGAAATCCTGCATCGTGCGAAATCACCTTCTTTTTCCTAAAAAACATGTTGTAACTCGAAAAGCTTTAGTGTTGCGTGTATGTCTAAGCATGGAGCCTCAAAAGAGAAGGCACAGGAGAGTTTTCTCTCGAAAGAATATGTAAGAATAACACGTTATAAGGAAATACAATTTTTCAGAATAAAGACAAATAAGCACATATTGGAAACACTTTACAAGAAGAAATAACGCATCATACAAAATTAGCTTGTATCTCCTAAACAACACGTTGTAACTCAATAGGATTTGGTGTGACGTGTACGTCTAAATGTATAGCCTCAAAAGAGAACCCACAGGTGAATTTTCTTTCATCAAAATTTGTCAGAAACCACGTTTTAAGGAAATCTCGCATCATGCGAAATTATCTTGTTTTTCCTAAACATCACGTTGTAACTTGAAAAGCTTTGGTGTTGCGTGTATGTCTAAGCATGTAGCCTCAAAAGAGAATGTAAAGGAGAGTTTTTTCTCGAAAGAATATGTAAGAATACCACGTTATAAGGAAATACAGTGTTGCAGAGTAAAGACAAATACGTACATATTGGAAACACATTACGAGAAGAAATAACGCATCGTACAAAATTAGCTTGTATCTCCTAAACAACACGTTGTAACTGGAAAAGATTTGGTGTGGCTTGTACGTCTAAACGTGTAGCCTCAAAAGTGAACCCACAGGAGAATTTTCTTTCGTTAAAATTTTTCAGAAAGCCACGTTTTAAAGAAATCCCGCATCGTGCGAAATCACCTTCTTTTTCCTAAAAAACATGTTGTAACTCGAAAAGCTTTAGTGTTGCGTGTATGTCTAAGCGTGGAGCCTCAAAAGAGAAGGCACAGGAGAGTTTTCTCTCGAAAGAATATGTAAGAATACCACGTTATAAGGAAATACAATTTTTCAGAATAAAGACAAATAAGTACATATTGGAAACTCTTTACAAGAAGAAATAACGCATCATACAAAATTAGCTTGTATCTCCTAAACAACACGTTGTAACTCAAAAGGATTTGGTGTGACGTGTACGTCTAAATGTATAGCCTCAAAAGAGAACCCACAGGTGAATTTTCTTTCATCAAAATTTGTCAGAAACCACGTTTTAAGGAAATCTCGCATCGTGCGAAATTATATTGTTTTTCCAAAATAACACGTTCTTACTCGAAAAGGTTTGGTGTTGCGTCAATGTCTAAGTGTGTAACCTCAAAAGAGAACGCACAGGATAGTTTTCTCTCGAAAGAATATGTAAGAATACCACGTTATAAGGAAATACAATGTTGCAGAGTAAAGACAAATACGTATGTATTGGAAACACATTACGAGAAGAATTAACGCATCGTAAAAAATTAGGTTTTATCTCCTAAACAACACGTTGTAACTCGAAAAGATTTGGTGTGGCATGCACGTCTAAACGTGTAGCCTCAAAAGAGAACCTACAGGAGAATTTTCTTTCTTCAAAATTTTTCAGAAAACCACGTTTTAAGGAAATCCCGCATCGTGGGAAATCATCTTCTTTTTCTAAACAACATGTTGTAACTCAAAAAGCTTTGGTGTTGCGTGTATGTGTAAGCGTGGAGCCTCAAAAGAGAAGGCACAGGAGAGTTTTCTCTCGAAAGAATATGTAAGAACACCACGTTATAAGGAAATACAATTTTGCAGAGTAAAGACAAATAAGTACATATTGGAAACACTTTACGAGAAGAAATAACGCATCGTTCAAAATTACCTTGTATCTCCTAAACAACACGTTGTAACTCGAAAAGATTTGGTGTGACGTATACGTCTAAAAGTGTAGCCTCAAACGAGAACCCACAGGAGAATTTTCTTTCATCAAAATTTGTCAGAAACCACGTTTTAAGGAAATCTCGCATCGTGCGAAATTATCTTGTTTTTCCTAAACAACACGTTGTAACTCGAAAGCTTTGGTGTTGCGTGTATGTCTAAGCGTGTAGCCTCAAAAGAGAAGGCACAGGAGACTTTTTTCTAGAAAGAATATGTAAGAATACCACGTTATAAGGAAATACAGGGTTGCAGAGTAAAGACAAATACTATTGGAAACACTTTAAGAGAAGAAGTAACGCATCGTAAAAAATTAGCTTGTATCTCCTAAACAACACGTTGTAACTCGAAAAGATTTGGTGTGGCTTGTACCTCTACACGTGTAGCCTCAAAAGAGAACCCACAGGATAACTTTCTTCCCTCAAAATTTTTCAGAAAACCACGTTTTATGGAAATCTCGCATCGTGCGAAATTTTCTTGTTTTTCCTAAACAACACATTGTAACTCGAAATGCTTTGGCGTTGCCTGTATGTCTAAGCGTGTAGCCTCTAAAGAGAACGCACAGGAGAGTTTTCTCTCGAAAGAATATGTAAGAATACAACTTTATAAGGAAATACAGTGTTTCAGAGTAAAGACAAATACGTACGTATTGGAAACACTTTATGAGAAGAAATAATGCATCGTACAAAATTAGCTTGTATCTCCTAAACAACACGTGGTAACTCGAAAGGATTTGGTGTGGCGTGTACGTCTAAATGTGTAGCCTCAAAAGAAAACACACTGAAGAATTTTCTTTCGTCAAAATGTTTCAGAAAACCACGTTTTAAGGAAATCCCGCATCGTGCGAAATTATCTTGTTTTTCATAAACAACACGTTGTAATTCGAAAAGCTTTGGTGTTGCCTGTATGTCTAAGTGTGTAGCCTAAAACGGGAAAGCACGGGATAGTTTTCTCTCAAAAGAATATGTAAGAATACCACGTTATAAGGAAATACAGTGTTGCAGAGTAAAGACAAATATGTACGTATTGGACACACTTTACAAGAAGAAGTAACGCATCCTAAAAAAATTAGCTTGTATCTCCGAAACAACACGTTGTAACTCGAAAAGATTTGGTGTGGCATGCACGTCTAAACGTGTATCCTCAAAAGAGAACCCACAGGAGAATTTTATTTCTTCAAAATTTTTCAGAAAACCACGTTATAAGGAAATCCCGCATCATGCGAAATCATCTTCTTTTTCCTAAACAACATGTTGTAACTCGAAAAGCTTTGGTGTTGCGTGTATGTCTAAGTGTGTAGCCTCAGAAGAGAAGGCACAGGAGAGTTTTCTCTTGAAAGATTATGTAAGAATACCACGTTAAGGAAATACAATTTTGCAGAGTAAAGACAAATAAGTACATATTGGAAACACTTTACGAGAAGAAATAACGCATCGTGAAATATTAGCTTGTATCTCCTAAACAACACGTTGTAACTCGAAAAGATTTGGTGTGACGTGTACGTCTAAACGTGTAACCTCAACAGAGAACCCACAGGAGAATTTTCTTTCATCAAAATTTGTCAGAAACCACGTTTTAAGGAAATCTCGTATCGTGCGAAATTATCTTGTTTTTCCTAAACAACACGTTGTAACTCGAAAAGCTTTGGTGTTGCCTGTATGTCTAAGCGTGTAACCTCAAAAGAGAACGCACAGGAAGTTTTCTCTCGAAAGAATATGTACGAATACCACGTTATAAGGAAATACAATGTTGCAGAATAAAGACAAATACATACTTATTGGAAACACTTTACGAGAAGAATTAAGGCATCTTAAAAAATTAGCTTGTATCTCCTAAACAACACATTGTAACTCGAAAAGATTTGGTATGGCATGTACGTCTCAACGTGTAGCCTAAAAAAGAAAACCCACAGGAGAATTTTCTTTCTCTAAAATTTTTGAGAAAACCACGTTTTAAGGAAATCCTGCATCGTGCAAAATCATCTTCTTTTTCCTAAACAACATGATGTAACTCGAAAAGCTTTGGTGTTGCGTGTATGTGTAAGCGTGGAGCCTCCAAAGAGAAGGCACAGGAGAGTTTTCTCTCGAAAGAATATGTAAGAATACCACGTTATGAGGAAATACAGTGTTGCAGAGTAAAGACAAATAAGTACATATTGGAAACACTTTACAAAAAGAAATAATGCATCCTACAAAATTAACTTGTATCTCCTAAACAACACGTTGTAACTCGAAAAGATTCGGTGTGACGTGTACGTCTAAAAGTGTAGCCTCAAACGAGAACCCACAGGAGAATTTTCTTTCATCAAAATTTGTCAGAAACCACGTTTTAAGGAAATCTCGCATCGTGAAAAATTATCTTGTTTTTCCTAAACAACACATTGCAACACGAAAAGCTTTGGTGTTGCGTGTATGTCTAAGCGTGTAGCCTCAAAAGAGAATGCACAGGAGAGTTTTCTCTCGAAAGAATATGTAAGAATACCACATTATAAGGAAATACAGTGTTGCAGAGTAAAGACAACTACGTACGTATTGGAAACACTTTAAGAGAAGAAATAAAGCATAATACAAAATTAGCTTGTATCTCCTAAACAACAGGTTATAATTCGAAAAGATTTGGTGTGGCTCGTACCTCTACACGTGTTGCCTCAAAAGAGAACCCACAGGAGAACTTTCTTTCGTCAAAATTTGTCAGAAAACCACGTTTTATGGAAATCTCGCATCCTGCGAAATTATCTTGTTTTTCCTAAACAACACGTTGTAACTCGAAAAGCTTTGGCGTTCCTTGTTTGTCTAAGCGTGTAGCCTCAAAAGAGAATGCACAGGAGAGTTTTCCCTAGAAAGAATATGTAAGAATACCACGTTATAAGAAAATACAGTGTTGCAGAGTAAAGACAAATAAGTACATATTGGAAACACTTTAGGGAAGAAATAATGCATCGTACAATATTTGCTTGTATCTCCTAAACAACACGTTCTAACTCGAAAATATTTGGTGTGGCTCGTACGTCTACACGTGTAGCCTAAAAACAGAAACAACAGGAGCATTTTCTTTCGTCAAAATGTGTCAAAAAACCACGTTTTAAGGAAATCCCGCATCGTGCAAAATTATCTTGTTTTTCCTAAACAACACGTTTTAACTCGAAAAGCTTTGGTGTTGCGTGTATGTCTGAGCATGTTGCCTCTAAAGACAATGCACAAGAGAGTTTTCTCTCGAAAGAACATGTAAGAATACAACGTTATAAGGAAATACAGTGTTGCAGAGTAAAGACAAATACGTACATATTGGAAACACTTTACGAGAAGAAATAACGCATTGTACAAAATTAGCGTGTATCTCCTAAACAACACGTGGTAACTCGAAAGGATTTGGTGTGTCGTGTATGTCTAAACGTGTAGCCTCAAAAGAGAACCGACAGGAGAATTTTCTTTCTTCAAAATTTGTCAGAAAACCACGTTTTAAGGAAATCCTGCATCGTGCGAAATTATCTTGTTTTTCATAAACAACACGTTGTAACTCGAAAAGCTTTGGTGTTGCCTGTATGTCTCAGTGTGTAGCCTCAAAAGGGAACGCACAGGATAGTTTTTCTCTCGAAAGAATATGTAAAAATACCACGTTATAAGGAAATACAATGTTGCAGAGTAAAGACAAATATGTACGTATTGGAAACACTTTATGAAAAGAACACATCGTAGAAAATTAGCTTGTATCTCCTAAACAAAAGGTTGTACCTAGAAAAGATTTGGTGTGGCATGTACGTCTAAATGTGTAGCATCAAAAGAGAACCCACAGGAGAATTTTCTTCCTTCAAAATTTTTCAGAAAACCACGTTTTAAGGAAATCCCTCATCGTACGAAATCATCTTTTTCCTAAACAACATGTTGTAACTCGAAAAGCTTTGGTGTTGCGTGTATGTGTAAGCGTGGAGCCTCCAAAGAGAAGGCACAGGAGAGTTTTCTCTCGAAAGAATATGTAAGAATACCACGTTATGAGGAAATACAGTGTTGCAGAGTAAAGACAAATAAGTACATATTGGAAACACTTTACAAAAAGAAATAATGCATCCTACAAAATTAACTTGTATCTCCTAAACAACACGTTGTAACTCGAAAAGATTCGGTGTGACGTGTACGTCTAAAAGTGTAGCCTCAAACGAGAACCCACAGGAGAATTTTCTTTCATCAAAATTTGTCAGAAACCACGTTTTAAGGAAATCTCGCATCGTGAAAAATTATCTTGTTTTTCCTAAACAACACATTGCAACACGAAAAGCTTTGGTGTTGCGTGTATGTCTAAGCGTGTAGCCTCAAAAGAGAATGCACAGGAGAGTTTTCTCTCGAAAGAATATGTAAGAATACCACATTATAAGGAAATACAGTGTTGCAGAGTAAAGACAACTACGTACGTATTGGAAACACTTTAAGAGAAGAAATAAAGCATAATACAAAATTAGCTTGTATCTCCTAAACAACAGGTTATAATTCGAAAAGATTTGGTGTGGCTCGTACCTCTACACGTGTTGCCTCAAAAGAGAACCCACAGGAGAACTTTCTTTCGTCAAAATTTGTCAGAAAACCACGTTTTATGGAAATCTCGCATCCTGCGAAATTATCTTGTTTTTCCTAAACAACACGTTGTAACTCGAAAAGCTTTGGCGTTCCTTGTTTGTCTAAGCGTGTAGCCTCAAAAGAGAATGCACAGGAGAGTTTTCCCTAGAAAGAATATGTAAGAATACCACGTTATAAGAAAATACAGTGTTGCAGAGTAAAGACAAATAAGTACATATTGGAAACACTTTAGGGAAGAAATAATGCATCGTACAATATTTGCTTGTATCTCCTAAACAACACGTTCTAACTCGAAAATATTTGGTGTGGCTCGTACGTCTACACGTGTAGCCTAAAAACAGAAACAACAGGAGCATTTTCTTTCGTCAAAATGTGTCAAAAAACCACGTTTTAAGGAAATCCCGCATCGTGCAAAATTATCTTGTTTTTCCTAAACAACACGTTTTAACTCGAAAAGCTTTGGTGTTGCGTGTATGTCTGAGCATGTTGCCTCTAAAGACAATGCACAAGAGAGTTTTCTCTCGAAAGAACATGTAAGAATACAACGTTATAAGGAAATACAGTGTTGCAGAGTAAAGACAAATACGTACATATTGGAAACACTTTACGAGAAGAAATAACGCATTGTACAAAATTAGCGTGTATCTCCTAAACAACACGTGGTAACTCGAAAGGATTTGGTGTGTCGTGTATGTCTAAACGTGTAGCCTCAAAAGAGAACCGACAGGAGAATTTTCTTTCTTCAAAATTTGTCAGAAAACCACGTTTTAAGGAAATCCTGCATCGTGCGAAATTATCTTGTTTTTCATAAACAACACGTTGTAACTCGAAAAGCTTTGGTGTTGCCTGTATGTCTCAGTGTGTAGCCTCAAAAGGGAACGCACAGGATAGTTTTCTCTCGAAAGAATATGTAAAAATACCACGTTATAAGGAAATACAATGTTGCAGAGTAAAGACAAATATGTACGTATTGGAAACACTTTATGAAAAGAACACATCGTAGAAAATTAGCTTGTATCTCCTAAACAAAAGGTTGTACCTAGAAAAGATTTGGTGTGGCATGTACGTCTAAATGTGTAGCATCAAAAGAGAACCCACAGGAGAATTTTCTTCCTTCAAAATTTTTCAGAAAACCACGTTTTAAGGAAATCCCTCATCGTACGAAATCATCTTTTTCCTAAACAACATGTTGTAACTCGAAAAGCTTTGGTGTTGCGTGTATGTGTAAGCGTGGAGCCTCCAAAGAGAAGGCACAGGATAGTTTTCTCTCGAAAGAATATGTAAGTATACCACGTTAAAAGGAAATACAATTTTGCAGAGTAAAGACAAATAAGTACATATTGGAAACACTTTACGAGAAGAAATAACGCATCTTAAAAAATTAGCTTGTATCTCCTAAACAACACGTTGTAACTCGAAAAGATTTGGTGTGACATGTACGTCTAAAAGTGTAGCCTCAAACGAGAACCGACAGGAGAATATTCTTTCATCAAAATTTGTCAGAAACCACGTTTTAAGGAAATCTCGCATCGTGCGAAATTATCTTGTTTTTCCTAAACAACAAGTTGTAACTCGAAAAGCTTTGGTGTTGCGTGTATATCTAAGTGTGTAGCCTCAAAAGAGAATGCACAGGAGAGTTTTCTCTCGAAAGAATATGTAAGAATACCACATTATAAGGAAATACAGTGTTGCAGAGTAAAGACAACTACGTACGTATTGGAAACACTTTAAGAGAAGAAATAAAGCATAATACAAAATTAGCTTCTATCTCCTAAACAACAGGTTTTAACTCGAAAAGATTTGGTGTGGCTCGTACCTCTACACGTGTAGCCTCAAAAGAGAACCCACAGGAGAACTTTCTTTCGTCAAAATTTGTCAGAAATCCACGTTTTATGGAAATCTCGCATCGTGCGAAATTATCTTGTTTTTCCTAAACAACACGTTGTAACTCGAAAAGCTTTGGCGTTCCTTGTTTGTCTAAGCATGTAGCCTCAAAAGAGAATGCACAGGAGAGTTTTCCCTAGAAAGAATATGTAAGAATACCACATTATAAGAAAATACAGTGTTGCAGAGTAAAGACAAATAAGTACATATTGGAAACACTTTAGGGAAGAAATAACGCATCGTACAATATTTGCTTGTATCTCCTAAACAACACGTTGTAACTCGAACATATTTGGTGTGGCTTGTACGTCTACACGTGTAGCCTCAAAACAGAAACCACAGGAGAATTTTCTTTTGTCAAAATTTGTCAAAAAACCACGTTTTAAGGAAATCCCGCATCGTGCAAAATTATCTTGTTTTTCTTAAACAACACGTTGTAACTCGAAAGCTTTGTTGTTGCGTGTATGACTGAGCATGTTTCCTCTAAAGACAATGCACTAGAGAGTTTTCTCTCGAAAGACATGTAAGAATACAACGTTATAAGGAAATACAGTGTTGCAGAGTAAAGACAAATACGTACATATTGGAAACACTTTACGAGAAGAAATAACGCATCGTACAAAATTAGCGTGTATCTCCTAAACAACACGTGGTAACTCGAAAGGATTTGGTGTGGCATGTACGTCTAAACGTGTAGCCTCAAAAGAGTACACACAGGAGAGTTTTATTTGGTCAAAATTTGTCAGAAAACCACATATTAAGGAAATCCCGCATCGTGCGAAATTATCTTGTTTTTCCTAAACAACGCATTGTAACTCGAAAAGCTTTGGTGTTGCGTGTATGTCTAAGCGTGTAGCCTCATAAGAGAACACACAGGAGACTTTTCTCGCGAAAGAATATGTGAGAATACCACGTTATAAGGAAGTCCACTGTTGCAGAATAATGACAAATACTTACGTATTGGAAACCCTTAAACTTTATGAGATGAAATAAAGCATCGTACAAAATTAGCTTGTATCTCCTAAACAACACGTTGTAACTCGAAAAGATTTGGTGTGGCGTGTACGTCTAAACGTGTAGCCTCAAAAAGAACCCAGAGAAGAATTTTCTTTCGTTAAAATTTTTCAGAACACCACGTTTTAAGGAAATCCCACATCGTGCGAAATCATCTTCTTTTTCCTAAATAACATGTTGTAACTCGAAAAGCTTTGGTGTTGCGTGTATGTCTAAGCGTGGAGCCTCAAAAGAGAAGGCACAGGAGAGTTTTCTCTCGAAGGAATATGTAAGAATACCACGTTATAAAGAAATACAATTTTGTAGACTAAAGGCAAATAAGTACATATTGGAAACACTTTACGAGAAGAAATAATGCATCGTACAAAATTAGCTTGTATCTCCTAAACAACACGTTGTAACTCGAAAAGATTTGGTGTGACGTGTACGTCTATACGTGTAGCCTCAAAGGAAAGCCCACAGAAGAATTTTCCTTTGTCAAATTTTTCAGAAAACCACGTTTTAAATAAATCCCGCATCGTGCGAAATTATCTTTTTATTCATTAACAACACGTTGTAACTCGAAAAGCTTTGGTGTTGCCTGTATGTCTAAGTGTGTAGCCTCAAAACGGAACGCACAAGATAGTTTTCTCTCGAAAGAATATGTAAGAATACCACGTTATAAGGAAATACAGTGTTTCAGAGTAAAGACAAATACTTACATATTGGGAACATTTTACGAGAAGAAATAACGCATCGAACAAAATTAGCTTGTATCTCCTAAACAACACATGGTAAGTCGAAAAGATTTGGTTTGGCGTGTATGTCTAAACGTGTAGCCTCAAAGGAGAACACAAAGGAGAATTTTCTTTCGTCAAAATTTGTCAGAAAACCACGTTTTAAGGAAATACCGCATCGTGGGAAATTATCTTGTTTTTCCTAAACAACAAGTGGTAACTCGAAAAGCTTTGGTGTTGCGTGTATGTCTAAGCGTGTAGCCTCAAAAGAGAATGCACAGGAGAGTTTTCTCTCATTAGAACATGTAAGAATTCAACGTTATAAGGAAATACAGTGTTGCAGAGTAAAGACAAATACGTACATATTGGAAACACATTACGAGAAGAAATTAAGCATCACACAATATTAGCTTGTATCTCCTAAACAACAAGTGGAAACTCGAAAACATTTAGTTTGGCGTGTATGTCTAAAAGTTTAGCCTCAAAAGAGAACCCACTGGAGAATTTTCTTTCGTCAAAATTGGTCAGAAAACAAGGTTTTAACGAAATCCCGCATCCTGCGAAATTATCTTGTTTTTCCTAAACAACACGTTGTAACTCAAAAAGCTTGGGTGTTGCGTGTATGTCTCAGTGTGTAGCCTCAAAAGAGAACACACAGGAGAGTTTTCACTCAAAAGAATAAGTAAGAATACCAGGTTATAAGGAAATACAGTGTTGCAGAGTAAAGACAAATACGTACGTATTGGAAACACTTTACGTGAAGAAATAACGCATCATAAAAAATTAGCTTGTATCTCCTAAACAACACGTGGTAACTCGAAAATGTTTGGTGTGGCAGGTACGTCTAAACGTGTAGCCTCAAAAAGAGAACACACAGGAGAATTTTCTTTGGTCAAATTTGTCACAAAACCACGTATTAAGGAAATCCTACATCGTGCGAAATTATCTTGTTTTTCCTAAACAACACGTTGTAACTCGAAAACCTTTGGTGTTGCGTGTATGTCTCAGCGTGTAGCCTTAAAAGAGAACACACAGGGGAGTTTTCTCTCAAAAGAATATGTAAGAAGACCACGTTATAAGGAAATACAGTGTTGCAGAGTAAAGAAAAATACGTACGTATTGGAAACCCTTAAACTTTACGAGATGAAATACAGCATCGTACAAAATTAGCTCGTATCTCCTAAACAACACTTTGTAACTCGAAAAGATTTGGTGTGGCATGTACGTCTAAACTTGTAGCCTCAAAAGAGAACCCATAGGAGAATTTTCTTTCGTCAAAGTTTCAGAAAAGCACGTTTTAAGGAAATCCAGCATCTTGCGAAATTATCTTGTTTTTCCTAAACAACACGTAGTAACTCAAAAATCTTTGGTGATGCGTGTATGTCTAAGCGTGTAGCCTCAAAAGAGAACACACAGGAGAGTTTTCTCTCGAAAGAATATGTGAGAATACCACGTTATAAGGAAGTACAGTGTTGCAGAATAAAGACAAATACTTACGTATTGGAAACCCTTAAACTTTACGAGATGAAATAAAGCATCGTACAAAATTAGCTTGTATCTCCTAAACAACACGTTGTAATTCGAAAAGATTTGGTGTGGCGTGTACGTCTAAAGGTGTAGCCTCAAAAGAGAACCACAGGACAATTTTCGTTCGTCAAAATTTGTCAGAAAACCACGTTTTAAGGAAATCCCGCATGGTGAGAAATTATCTTGTTCTTCATAAACAACACATTGTAACTCGAAAAGCTTTGGTGTTGCGTGTATGTTTAAGTGTGTACCCTCAAAAGAGAACGCACAGGAGAGTTTTCTCTCGAAAGAATATGTAAGAAACCCACGTATTAAGGAAATACCGTGTTGCAGAGTAAAGACAAATACGTACTTATTGGAAACACTTTACTAGAAGAAATAACGCATCGTAAAAAATTAGCTTGTATCTCCTAAACAACAGGTTGTAACTCGAAAAGATTTGGTGTGGCGTGTACGTCTAAAAGTGTAGCCTCAAAATAGTACACACAGGAGAGTTTTATTTGGTCAAAATTTGTCAGAAAACCACGTTTTAAGGAAATCCCGCATCGTGCGAAATTATGTTGTTTTTCCTAAACAACATGTTGTAACTCGAAAAGCTTTGGAGTTGAGTGTATGTCTAAGCATGTAGCCTCAAAGGAGACCGCACAGGAGAGTTTTCTCTCGAAAGAATATGCAAGAATACCTTGTTATAAGGAAATACAGTGTTGCAGAGTAAAGCCAAATATTTACATAATGGAAACACTTAAACTTTATGAGAAGAAATAATGCATCGTAAAAAAATTAGCTTGTATCTCCTAAACAACACGTTGTAACTCGACAAGATTTAGTGTCTCGGGCACATCTAAATGTGTAGCCTCAAAAGAGAACCCACAGGAGTATTTTCTTTTGTCAAAATTTGTCAGAAAACCACGTTTAAAGGAAATCCCGCATCATGCTAAATTATCTTGTTTTTCCTAAACAACACATTGTAACTCGAAAAACTTTGGTGTTGCGTGTATGTCAAAGCGTATAGCCTCAAAAGAGAACGCACAGGAGAGTTTTCTCTCGAAAGAATGTGTAAGAATACCACGTTATAAGGAAATACAGTGTTGCAGAGTAAAGACAAATACGTACATATTGGAAAATCTTAAACTTTACGAGAAGAAATAAGGCATCTTACAAAATTAGTTTGTATCTCCTAAACAACACGTTATAACTCGAAAAGATTTGGTGTGGTGTGTACGTCTAAACGTGTAGCCTAAAAAGAGAACCCACAGGATAATTTTCTTTCGTCAAAATTTGTCAGAAAACCACGTTTTAAGGAAATCCTGCATCGTGTGAAATTATCTTGTTTTTCCTAAAAAACACGTTGTAACTCGAAAAGCTTTGGTGTTGCGTGTATGTCTAAGCATGTAGCCTCAAAGGGGAACGCACAGGAGAGTTTTCTCTCGAAAGAATATGCAAGAAAACCACGTTATAAGGAAATACAGTGTTGCAGAGTAAAGGCAAATATGTACGTAATGGAAACACTTAAACTTTATGAGAAGAAATAACGCATCGTAAAAAAATTAGCTTGTATCTCCTGAACAACACGTTGTAACTCGAAAAGATTTGGTGTTGCGTGAATGTCTAAGCATGTAGCCTCAAAGGAGAACGCATGGAGAGTTTTCTCTCGAAAGAATATGTAAGAATACCACGTTATAAGGAAATACAGTGTTGCAGAGTAAAGGCAAATATGTACGTAATGGAAACGCTTAAACTTTATGAGAAGAAATAACGCATCGTAAAAAAATTAGCTTGTTTCTCCTAAACAACACGTTGTAACTCGAAAAGATTTGCTGTGGCATGTACGTCTAAATGTGTAGCCTCAAAAGAGAACCCACAGGAGTATTTTCTTTCGTCAAAATTTGTCAGACAACCACGTTTTAAGGAAATCCCGCATCGTGCGAAATTATCTTGTTTTTCCTAAACAACACGTTGTAACTCGAAAAGCTTTGGTGTTGCGTGTATGTCTAAGCGTGTAGCCTCAAAAGAGAACGCAAAGGAGAGTTTTTTCTCGAAAGAATATGTAAGAATACCACGTTATTAGGAAATACAATGTTGCAGAGTAAAGACAAATACTTACGTCTTGGAAAAACTTTACGAGAAGAAAAAACGCATCGTAAGAAATTAGCTTGTATCTCCTAAACAACACGTTGTAACTCGAAAAGCTTTGGTGTTGCGTGTATGTGTAAGCGTATAGCCTCAAAGGAGAACGCAAAGGAGAGTTTTTTCTCGAAAGAATATGTAAGAATACCACGTTATTAGGAAATACAGTGTTGCAGAGTAAAGACAAATACTTATGTATTGGAAAAACTTTACGAGAAGAAATAACGCATCGTACAAAATTAGCTTGTATCTACTAAACAACACGTTGCAACTTAAAAAGATTTGGTGGGGCCTGTACGTCTAAACGTGTAGCCTGAAGAAAGAAGCCATAGGAGAATTTTCTTAGGTCAAAATTTGTCAGAAAACCACGTATTAAGGAAATCCCGCATCGTGCGAAATTATCTTGTTTTTCCTAAACAAAACGTTTTAAATCGAAATGCTTTGGTGTTGCGTGTATGTCTAAGCGAGTAGCCTCAAAAGAGAACGTACAGGAGAGTTTTCTCTCGAAAGAATATGTAAGAATACCACGTTATAAGGAAATACAGTGTTGCAGAGTAAAGACAAATACGTACTTATTGGAAAAACTTAAACTTTACGAGAAGAAATAACGCATCGTACAAAATTAGCTTGTATCTCCTAAACAACACGTTGTAACTTGAAAAGATTTGGTGTGGCTTGTACATCTAAACGTGTAGCCTCAAAAGAGTACCCACAGGAGAGTTTTATTTCGTCAAAATTTGTCAGAAAACCACGTTTTAAGGAAATCCCGCATCTTGCGAAATTATCTTGTTTTTCCTAAACAACACGTTGTAACTCGAAAAGCTTTGGTGTTGCGTGAATGTCTAAGCATGTAGCCTCAAAGGAGAACGCACAGGAGAGTTTTCTCTCGAAAGAATATGCAAGAATACCACGTTATAAGGAAATACAGTGTTGCAGAGTAAAGGCAAATATGTACGTAATGGAAACACTTAAACTTTATGAGAAGAAATAACGCATCGTAGAAAAATTAGCTTGTTTCTCCTAAACAACACGTTGTAACTCGCAAAGATTTGCTGTGGCGTGTACGTCTAAATGTGTAGCCTCAAAAGAGAACCCACAGGAGTATTTTCTTTCGTCAAAATTTGTCAGAAAACCACGTTTTAAGGAAATCCCGCATCGTGCAAAAAATCTTGTTTTTCCTAAACAACACGTTGTAACTCGAAAAGCTTTGGTGTTGCGTGTATGTCTAAGCGTGTAGCCTCAAAAGAGAACGCAAAGGAGAGTTTTTTCTCGAAAGAATATGTAAGAATACCACGTTATTAGGAAATACAGTGTTGTAGAGTAAAGACAAATACTTACGTCTTGGAAAAACTTTACGAGAAGAAATAACGCATCGTACAAAATTAGCTTGTATCTCCTAAACAACACGTTGTAACTTAAAAAGATTTGGTGTGGCCTGTACGTCTAAACGTGTAGCCTCAAAAGAGAACCCATAGGAGAATTTTCTTTGGTCAAAATTTGTCAGAAAACCATGTATTAAGGAAATTTCGTTTCGTGCGAAATTATCTTGTTTTTCCTAAACAAAACGTTTTAACTCGAAAAGCTTTGGTGTTGCGTGTATGTCTAAGCCTGTAACCTCAAAGGAGAATGCCCAGGAGAGTTTTCTCTCGAAAGAATATGTAAGAATACCACGTTATAAGGAAATACAGTGTTGCAGAGTAAAGACAAATACGTACTTATTGGAAAAACTTAAACTTTACGAGAAGAAATAAGGCATCTTACAAAATTAGTTTGTATCTCCTAAACAACACGTTATAACTTGAATAGATTTGGTGTGGTGTGTACGTCTAAACTTGTAGCCTCAAAAGAGAACCCACAGGATAATTTTCTTTCGTCAAAATTTGTCAGAAAACCACGTTTTAAGGAAGTCCCGCATCTTGCGAAATTATCTTGTTTTTCCTAAACAACACGTTGTAACTCGAAAGCTTTGGTGTTGCGTGTATGTCTAAGCGTGTAGCCTCAAAAGAGAACGCACAGGAGAGTTTTCTCTCGAAAGAATACGTAAGGATACCACGTTATAAGGAAATACAGTGTTGCAGAGTAAAGACAAATACGTACGTATTGGAAACACTTTATGAGAGAAAAAACGCATCTGGCAAAATTAGATTGCATGTCCTAAACAACTCGTTGTAACTCGAAAAGATTTGGGGTGGGGTGCACGTCTAAACGTGTAGCCTCAAAAGAGTACCCACAGGAGAGTTTTATTTCGTCAAAATTTGTCAGAATACCACGTTTTAAGGAAATCCCGCATCTTGCGAAATTATCTTGTTTTTCCTAAACAACACGTTGTAAATCGAAAAGCTTTGGTGTTGCGTGAATGTTTAAGCATGTAGCCTCAAAGGAGAACGCACAGGAGAGTTTTCTCTCGAAAGAATATGCAAGAATACCACGTTATAAGGAAATACAGTGTTGCAGAGTAAAGGCAAATATGTACGTAATGGAAACACTAAAACTTTTTGAGAAGAAATAACGCATCGAAAAAATTAGCTTGTTTCTCCTAAACAACACTTTGTAACTCGAAATGATTTGGTGTGGCATGTACGTCTAAATGTGTAGCCTCAAAAGAGAACCCACAGGAGTATTTTCTTTCGTCAAAATTTGTCAGAAAACCACGTTTTAAGGAAATCCCGCATCGTGCGAAATTATCTTGTTTTTCCTAAACAACACGTTGTAACTCGAAAAGCTTTGGTGTTGCGTGTATGTCTAAGCGTGTAGCCTCAAAAGAGAACGCAAAGGAGAGTTTTTTCTCGAAAGAATGTGTAAGAATACCATGTTTTTTGGAAATACAGTGTTGCAGAGTAAAGACAAATACTTACGTATTGGAAAAAACTTTACGAGAAGAAATAACGTATCGTAAGAAATTAGCTTGTATCTCCTAAACAACACGTTGTAGCTTAAAAAGATTTGGTGTGGCCTGTACGTCTAAACGTGTAGCCTGAAAAGAGAACCCATAGATGAATTTTCTTTGGTCAAAATATGTCAGAAAACCACGTATTAAGGAAATCCCGCATAGTGCGACATTATCTTGTTTTTCCTAAACCAAACGTTTTAACTCTTAAAGCTTTCGTGTTGCGTGTATGTCTAAGCGTGTAGCCTCAAAAGAGAACGCACAGGAGAGTTTTCTCTCGAAAGAATATGTAAGAATACCACGTTATAAGGAAATACAGTGTTGCAGAGTAAAGACAAATACGTACTTATTGGAAAAACTTAAACCTTACGAGAAGAAATAAGGCATCTTACAAAATTAGTTTGTATCTCCTAAACAACACATTATAACTCGAAAAGATTTGGCGTGGTATGTATGTCTAAGCGAGTAGCCTCAAAAGAGAACCCACAGGAAAATTTTCTTTCGTCAAAATTTGTCAGAAAACCACGTTTTAAGGAAATCCCGCATTCTGCGAAATTATCTTGTTTTTCTTAAACAAAACATTTAAACTCGAAAAGCTTTGGTGTTGCATGTATGTCTAAGCGTGTAGCCTCAAAAGAGAACGCACAGGAGAGTTTTCTCTCGAAAGAATATGTAAGAATACCACGTTATAAGGAAATACAGTGTTGCAGAGTAAAGAGAAATACTTACTTATTGGAAAAACTTAAACTTAAGAGAAGAAATAACGCATCGTACAAAATTAGCTTGTATCTCCTAAACAACACGTTGTAACTTAAAAAGATTTGGTGTGGCCTGTACGTCTAAACGTGTAGCCTCAAAAGAGAACCCATAGGAGAATTTTCTTTGGTCAAAATTTGTCAGAAAACCACGTATTAAGGAAATTCCGCATCGTGCGAAATTATCTTGTTTTTCCTAAACAAAACGTTTTAACTCGAAAAGCTTTGGTGTTGCGTGTATGTCTAAGCCTGTAACCTCAAAGGAGAATGCCCAGGAGAGTTTTCTCTCGAAAGAATATGTAAGAATACCACTTTATAAGGAAATACAGTGTTGCAGAGTAAAGACAAATACGTACTTATTGGAAAAACTTAAACTTACGAGAAGAAATAAGGCATCTTACAAAATTAGTTTCTATCTCCTAAACAACACGTTATAACTTGAATAGATTTGGTGTGGTGTGTACGTCTAAACTTGTAGCCTCAAAAGAGAACCCACAGGATAATTTTCTTTCGTCAAAATTTGTCAGAAAACCACGTTTTAAGGAAATCCCGCATCTTGCGAAATTATCTTGTTTTTCCTAAACAACACGTTGTAACTCGAAAGCTTTGGTGTTGCGTGTATGTCTAAGCGTGTAGCCTCAAAAGAGAACGCACAGGAGAGTTTTCTCTCGAAAGAATATGTAAGGATACCACATTATAAGGAAATACAGTGTTGCAGAGTAAAGACAAATACATACGTATTGGAAACACTTTATGAGAGAAATAACGCATCTGGCAAAATTAGCTTGTATGTCCTAAACAACTCGTTGTAACTCGAAAAGGTTTGGTGTGGGGTGCACGTCTAAACGTGTAGCCTCAAAAGAGTACCCACAGGAGAGTATTATTTCGTCAAAATTTGTCAGAAAACCACGTTTTAAGGAAATCCTGCATCTTGCGAAATTATCTTGTTTTCCTAAACAACACGTAGTAACTCGAAAATCTTTGGTGATGCGTGTATGTCTAAGCGTGTAGCCTCAAAAGGGAACACACAGGAGAGTTTTCTCTCGAAAGAATATGTGAGAATACCACGTTATAAGGAAGTACAGTGTTGCAGAATAAAGACAAATAATTACGTATTGGAAACCCTTAAACTTTACGAGATGAAATAAAGCATCGTACAAAATTAGCTTGTATCTCCTAAACAACACGTTGTAACTCGAAAAGATTTGGTGTGGCGTGTACGTCTAAAGGTGTAGCCTCAAAAGAGAACCACAGGACAATTTTCGTTCGTCAAAATTTGTCAGAAAACCACGTTTTAAGGAAATCCCGCATCGTGAGAAATTATCTTGTTCTTCATAAACAACATATTGAAACTCGAAAAGCTTTGGTGTTGCGTGTATGTTTAAGCGTGTACCCACAAAAGAGAACGCACAGGAGAGTTTTCTCTCGAAAGAATATGTAAGAATACCATGTATTAAGGAAATACCGTGTTGCAGAGTAAAGACAAATACGTACTTATTGGAAACACTTTACGAGAAGAAATAACGCATCGTAAAAAATTAGCTTGTATCTCCTAAACAACAGGTTGTAACTCAAAAAGATTTGGTGTGGCGTGTACGTCTAAACGTGTAGCCTCAAAAGAGTACACACAGGAGAGTTTTATTTGGTCAAAATTTGTCAGAAAACCACGTTTTAAGGAAATCCCGCATCGTGCGAAATTATGTTGTTTTTCCTAAACAACATGTTGTAATTCGAAAAGCTTTGGAGTTGAGTGTATGTCTAAGCATGTAGCCTCAAAGGAGACCGCACAGGAGAGTTTTCTCTCAAAAGAATATGCAAGAATACCTCGTTATAAGGAAATACAGTGTTGCAGAGTAAAGCCAAATTTTTACATAATGGAAACACTTAAACTTTATGAGAAGAAATAATGCATCGTAAAAAAATTAGCTTGTATCTCCTAAACAACACGTTGTAACTCGACAAGATTTAGTGTCTCGGGCACGTCTAAATGTGTAGCCTCAAAAGAGAACCCACGGGAGTATTTTCTTTCGTCAAAATTTGTCAGAAAACCACGTTTTAAGGAAATCCCGCATCATGCTAAATTATCTTGTTTTTCCTAAACAACACATTGTAACTCGAAAAACTTTGGTGTTGCGTGTATGTCAAAGCGTATAGCCTCAAAAGAGAACGCACAGGAGAGTTTTCTCTCGAAAGAATATGTAAGAATACCACGTTATAAGGAAATACAGTGTTGCAGAGTAAAGACAAATACGTACTTATTGGAAAAACTTAAACTTTACGAGAAGAAATAAGGCATCTTACAAAATTAGTTTCTATCTCCTAAACAACACGTTATAACTCGAAAAGATTTGGTGTGGTATGTACGTCTAAACGTGTAGCCTCAAAAGAGAACCCACAGGATAATTTTCTTTCGTCAAAATTTGTCAGAAAACCACGTTTTAAGGAAATCCCGCATCGTGTGAAATTATCTTGTTTTTCCTAAAAAACACGTTGTAACTCGAAAAGCTTTGGTGTTGCGTGTATGTCTAAGCATGTAGCCTCAAAGGGGAACGCACAGGAGAGTTTTCTCTCGAAAGAATATGCAAGAATACCACGTTATAAGGAAATACAGTGTTGCAGAGTAAAGGCAAATATGTACGTAATGGAAACACTTAAACTTTATGAGAAGAAATAACGCATCGTAAAAAAATTAGCTTGTATCTCCTAAACAACACGTTGCAACTCGAAAAGATCTGGTGTTGCGTGAATGTCTAAGCATGTAGCCTCAAAGGAGAACGCACAGGAGAGTTTTCTCTCGAAAGAATATGCAAGAATACCACGTTATAAGGAAATACAGTGTTGCAGAGTAAAGGCAAATATGTACGTAATGGAAACACTTAAACTTTATGAGAAGAAATAACGCATCGTAATAAAATTAGCTTGTTTCTCCTAAACAACACGTTGTAACTCGAAAAGATTTGGTGTGGCGTGTACGTCTAAATGTGTAGCCTCAAAAGAGAACCCACAGGAGTATTTTCTTTCGTCAAAATTTGTCAGAAAACCACGTTTTAAGGAAATCCCGCATCATGCGAAATTATCTTGTTTTTCCTAAACAACACGTTGTAAGTCGAAAAGCTTTGGTGTTGCGTGTATGTCTAAGCGTGTAGCCTCAAAAGAGAACGCAAAGGAGAGTTTTTTCTCGAAAGAATATGTAAGAATACCACGTTATTAGGAAATACAGTGTTGCAGAGTAAAGACAAATACTTACGTCTTGGAAAAACTTTACGAGAAGAAATAACGCATCGTAAGAAATTAGCTTGTATCTCCTAAACAACACGTTGTAACTCGAAAAGCTTTGGTGTTGCGTGTATGTGTAAGCGTGTAGCCTCAAAGGAGAACGCAAAGGAGAGTTTTTTCTCGAAAGAATATGTAAGAATACCACGTTATTAGGAAATACAGTGTTGCAGAGTAAAGACAAATACTTATGTATTGGAAAAACTTTACGAGAAGAAATAACGCATCGCACAAAATTAGCTTGTATCTACTAAACAACACGTTGCAACTTAAAAAGATTTGGTGTCGCCTGTACGTCTAAACGTGTAGCCTGAAAAAAGAAGCCATAGGAGAATTTTCTTTGGTCAAAATTTGTCAGAAAACCACGTATTAAGGAAATCCCGCATCGTGCGAAATTATCTTGTTTTTCCTAAACAAAACGTTTTAACTCGAAATGCTTTGGTGTTGCGTGTATGTCTAAGCGTGTAGCCTCAAAAGAGAACGCTCAGGAGAGTTTTCTCTCGAAAGAATATGTAAGAATACCACGTTATAAGGAAATACAGTGTTGCAGAGTAAAGACAAATACGTACTTATTGGAAAAACTTAAACTTTACGAGAAGAAATAACGCATCGTAAAAAATTAGCTTGTATCTCCTAAACAACACGTTGTAACTTAAAAAGATTTGGTGTGGCCTGTACGTCTAAACGTGTAGCCTCAAAAGAGAACCCATAGGAGAATTTTCTTTGGTCAAAATTTGTCAGAAAACCACGTATTAAGGAAATTCCGTATCGTGCGAAATTATCTTGTTTTTCCTAAACAAAACGTTTTAACTCGAAAAGCTTTGGTGTTGCGTGTATGTCTAAGCCTGTAACCTCAAAGGAGAATGCCCAGGAGAGTTTTCTCTCGAAAGAATATGTAAGAATACCACGTTAAAGGAAATAGAGTGTTGCAGAGTAAAGACAAATACGTACTTATTGGAAAAACTTAAACTTTACGAGAAGAAATAAGGCATCTTACAAAATTAGTTTGTATCTCCTAAACAACACGTTATAACTTGAAAAGATTTGGTGTGGTGTGTACGTCTAAACTTGTAGCCTCAAAAGAGAACCCACAGGATAATTTTCTTTCGTCAAAATTTGCCAGAAAACCACGTTTTAAGGAAATCCCGCATCTTGCGAAATTATCTTGTTTTTCCTAAACAACACGTTGTAACTCGAAAGCTTTGGTGTTGCGTGTATGTCTAAGCGTGTAGCCTCAAAAGAGAACGCACAGGAGAGTTTTCTCTCGAAAGAATATGTAAGGATACCACGTTATAAGGAAATACAGTGTTGCAGAGTAAAGAGAAATACTTACTTATTGGAAAAACTTAAACTTAAGAGAAGAAATAACGCATCGTACAAAATTAGCTTGTATCTCCTAAACAACACGTTGTAACTTAAAAAGATTTGGTGTGGCCTGTACGTCTAAACGTGTAGCCTCAAAAGAGAACCCATAGGAGAATTTTCTTTGGTCAAAATTTGTCAGAAAACCACGTATTAAGGAAATTCCGCATCGTGCGAAATTATCTTGTTTTTCCTAAACAAAACGTTTTAACTCGAAAAGCTTTGGTGTTGCGTGTATGTCTAAGCCTGTAACCTCAAAGGAGAATGCCCAGGAGAGTTTTCTCTCGAAAGAATATGTAAGAATACCACTTTATAAGGAAATACAGTGTTGCAGAGTAAAGACAAATACGTACTTATTGGAAAAACTTAAACTTAAGAGAAGAAATAAGGCGTCTTACAAAATTAGTTTCTATCTCCTAAACAACACGTTATAACTTGAATAGATTTGGTGTGGTGTGTACGTCTAAACTTGTAGCCTCAAAAGAGAACCCACAGGATAATTTTCTTTCGTCAAAATTTGTCAGAAAACCACGTTTTAAGGAAATCCCGCATCTTGCGAAATTATCTTGTTTTTCCTAAACAACACGTTGTAACTCGAAAGCTTTGGTGTTGCGTGTATGTCTAAGCGTGTAGCCTCAAAAGAGAACGCACAGGAGAGTTTTCTCTCGAAAGAATATGTAAGGATACCACATTATAAGGAAATACAGTGTTGCAGAGTAAAGACAAATACATACGTATTGGAAACACTTTATGAGAGAAATAACGCATCTGGCAAAATTAGCTTGTATGTCCTAAACAACTCGTTGTAACTCGAAAAGATTTGGTGTGGGGTGCACGTCTAAACGTGTAGCCTCAAAAGAGTACCCACAGGAGAGTTTTATTTCGTCAAAATTTGTCAGAAAACCACGTTTTAAGGAAATCCCGCATCTTGCGAAATTATCTTGTTTTCCTAAACAACACGTAGTAACTCGAAAATCTTTGGTGATGCGTGTATGTCTAAGTGTGTAGCCTCAAAAGAGAACACACACGAAAGTTTTCTCTCGAAAGAATATGTGAGAATACCACGTTATAAGGAAGTACAGTGTTGCAGAATAAAGACAAATAATTACGTATTGGAAACCCTTAAACTTTACGAGATGAAATAAAGCATCGTACAAAATTAGCTTGTATCTCCTAAACAACACGTTGTAACTCGAAAAGATTTGGTGTGGCGTGTACGTCTAAAGGTGTAGCCTCAAAAGAGAACCACAGGACAATTTTCGTTCGTCAAAATTTGTCAGAAAACCACGTTTTAAGGAAATCCCGCATCGTGAGAAATTATCTTGTTCTTCATAAACAACACATTGAAACTCGAAAAGCTTTGGTGTTGCGTGTATGTTTAAGCGTGTACCCACAAAAGAGAACGCACAGGAGAGTTTTCTCTCGAAAGAATATGTAAGAATACCATGTATTAAGGAAATACCGTGTTGCAGAGTAAAGACAAATACGTACTTATTGGAAACACTTTACGAGAAGAAATAACGCATCGTAAAAAATTAGCTTGTATCTCCTAAACAACAGGTTGTAACTCGAAAAGATTTGGTGTGGCGTGTACGTCTAAACGTGTAGCCTCAAAAGAGTACACACAGGAGAGTTTTATTTGGTCAAAATTTGTCAGAAAACCACGTTTTAAGGAAATCCCGCATCGTGCGAAATTATGTTGTTTTTCCTAAACAACATGTTGTAATTCGAAAAGCTTTGGAGTTGAGTGTATGTCTAAGCATGTAGCCTCAAAGGAGACCGCACAGGAGAGTTTTCTCTCAAAAGAATATGCAAGAATACCTCGTTATAAGGAAATACAGTGTTGCAGAGTAAAGCAAAATTTTTACATAATGGAAACACTTAAACTTTATGAGAAGAAATAATGCATCGTAAAAAAATTAGCTTGTATCTCCTAAAACAACACGTTGTAACTCGACAAGATTTAGTGTCTCGGGCACGTCTAAATGTGTAGCCTCAAAAGAGAACCCACAGGAGTATTTTCTTTCGTCAAAATTTGTCAGAAAACCACGTTTTAAGGAAATCCCGCATCATGCTAAATTATCTTGTTTTTCCTAAACAACACATTGTAACTCGAAAAAACTTTGGTGTTGCGTGTATGTCAAAGCGTATAGCCTCAAAAGAGAACGCACAGGAGAGTTTTCTCTCGAAAGAATATGTAAGAATACCACGTTATAAGGAAATACAGTGTTGCAGAGTAAAGACAAATACGTACTTATTGGAAAAACTTAAACTTTACGAGAAGAAATAAGGCATCTTACAAAATTAGTTTCTATCTCCTAAAACAACACGTTATAACTCGAAAAGATTTGGTGTGGTATGTACGTCTAAACGTGTAGCCTCAAAAGAGAACCCACAGGATAATTTTCTTTCGTCAAAATTTGTCAGAAAACCACGTTTTAAGGAAATCCCGCATCGTGTGAAATTATCTTGTTTTTCCTAAAAAACACGTTGTAACTCGAAAAGCTTTGGTGTTGCGTGTATGTCTAAGCATGTAGCCTCAAAGGGGAACGCACAGGAGAGTTTTCTCTCGAAAGAATATGCAAGAATACCACGTTATAAGGAAATACAGTGTTGCAGAGTAAAGGCAAATATGTACGTAATGGAAACACTTAAACTTTATGAGAAGAAATAACGCATCGTAAAAAAATTAGCTTGTATCTCCTAAACAACACGTTGCAACTCGAAAAGATCTGGTGTTGCGTGAATGTCTAAGCATGTAGCCCTCAAAGGAGAACGCACAGGAGAGTTTTTCTCTCGAAAGAATATGCAAGAATACCACGTTATAAGGAAATACAGTGTTGCAGAGTAAAGGCAAATATGTACGTAATGGAAACACTTAAACTTTATGAGAAGAAATAACGCATCGTAATAAAATTAGCTTGTTTCTCCTAAACAACACGTTGTAACTCGAAAAGATTTGGTGTGGCGTGTACGTCTAAATGTGTAGCCTCAAAAGAGAACCCACAGGAGTTTTCTTTCGTCAAAATTTGTCAGAAAACCACGTTTTAAGGAAATCCCGCATCATGCGAAATTATCTTGTTTTTCCTAAACAACACGTTGTAAGTCGAAAAGCTTTGGTGTTGCGTGTATGTCTAAGCGTGTAGCCTCAAAAGAGAACGCAAAGGAGAGTTTTTTCTCGAAAGAATATGTAAGAATACCACGTTATTAGGAAATACAGTGTTGCAGAGTAAAGACAAATACTTACGTCTTGGAAAAACTTTACGAGAAGAAATAACGCATCGTAAGAAATTAGCTTGTATCTCCTAAACAACACGTTGTAACTCGAAAAGCTTTGGTGTTGCGTGTATGTGTAAGCGTGTAGCCTCAAAGGAGAACGCAAAGGAGAGTTTTTTCTCGAAAGAATATGTAAGAATACCACGTTATTAGGAAATACAGTGTTGCAGAGTAAAGACAAATACTTATGTATTGGAAAAACTTTACGAGAAGAAATAACGCATCGCACAAAATTAGCTTGTATCTACTAAACAACACGTTGCAACTTAAAAAGATTTGGTGTGGCCTGTACGTCTAAACGTGTAGCCTGAAAAAAGAAGCCATAGGAGAATTTTCTTTGGTCAAAATTTGTCAGAAAACCACGTATTAAGGAAATCCCGCATCGTGCGAAATTATCTTGTTTTTCCTAAACAAAACGTTTTAACGCGAAATGCTTTGGTGTTGCGTGTATGTCTAAGCGTGTAGCCTCAAAAGAGAATGCTCAGGAGAGTTTTCTCTCGAAAGAATATGTAAGAATACCACGTTATAAGGAAATACAGTGTTGCAGAGTAAAGACAAATACGTACTTATTGGAAAAACTTAAACTTTACGAGAAGAAATAACGCATCGTAAAAAATTAGCTTGTATCTCCTAAACAACACGTTGTAACTTAAAAAGATTTGGTGTGGCCTGTACGTCTAAACGTGTAGCCTCAAAAGAGAACCCATAGGAGAATTTTCTTTGGTCAAAATTTGTCAGAAAACCACGTATTAAGGAAATTCCGTATCGTGCGAAATTATCTTGTTTTTCCTAAACAAAACGTTTTAACTCGAAAAGCTTTGGAGTTGCGTGTATGTCTAAGCCTGTAACCTCAAAGGAGAATGCCCAGGAGAGTTTTCTCTCGAAAGAATATGTAAGAATACCACGTTAAAGGAAATAGAGTGTTGCAGAGTAAAGACAAATACGTACTTATTGGAAAAACTTAAACTTTACGAGAAGAAATAAGGCATCTTACAAAATTAGTTTGTATCTCCTAAACAACACGTTATAACTTGAAAAGATTTGGTGTGGTGTGTACGTCTAAACTTGTAGCCTCAAAAGAGAACCCACAGGATAATTTTCTTTCGTCAAAATTTGCCAGAAAACCACGTTTTAAGGAAATCCCGCATCTTGCGAAATTATCTTGTTTTTCCTAAACAACACGTTGTAACTCGAAAGCTTTGGTGTTGCGTGTATGTCTAAGCGTGTAGCCTCAAAAGAGAACGCACAGGAGAGTTTTCTCTCGAAAGAATATGTAAGGATACCACGTTATAAGGAAATACAGTGTTGCAGAGTAAAGACAAATACGTACGTATTGGAAACACTTTATGAGAGAAATAACGCATCTGGCAAAATTGGCTTGTATGTCCTAAACAACTCGTTGTAACTCGAAAAGATTTCGTGTGGGGTGCACGTCTAAACGTGTAGCCTCAAAAGAGTACCCACAGGAGAGTTTTATTTCGTCAAAATTTGTCAGAAAACCACGTTTTAAGGAAATCCTGCATCTTGCGAAATTATCTTGTTTTTCCTAAACAACACGTTGTAAATCGAAAAGCTTTGGTGTTTCGTGAATGTCTAAGCATGTAGCCTCAAAGGAGAACGCACAGGAGAGTTTTCTCTCGAAAGAATATGCAAGAATACCACGTTATAAGGAAATACAGTGTTGCAGAGTAAAGGCAAATATGTACGTAATGGAAACACTAAAACTTTATGAGAAGAAATAACGCATCGTTAAAAAATTAGCTTGTTTCTCCTAAACAACACGTTGTAACTCGAAATGATTTGGTGTGGCATGTACGTCTAAATGTGTAGCCTCAAAAGAGAACCCACAGGAGTATTTTCTTTCGTCAAAATTTGTCAGAAAACCACGTTTTGAGGAAATCCCGCATCGTGCGAAATTATCTTGTTTTTCCTAAACAACACGTTGTAACTCGAAAAGCTTTGGTGTTGCGTGTATGTCTAAGCATGTAGCCTCAAAAGAGAACGCAAAGGAGAGTTTTTTCTCGAAAGAATATGTAAGAATACCACGTTATTAGGAAATACAGTGTTGCAGAGTAAAGACAAATACTTACGTCTTGGAAAAACTTTACGAGAAGAAATAATGCATCGTAAGAAATTAGCTTGTATCTCCTAAACAACACGTTGTAACTCGAAAAGCTTTGGTGTTGCGTGTATGTGTAAGCGTGTAGCCTCAAAGGAGAACGCAAAGGAGAGTTTTTTCTCGAAGGAATAGGTAAGAATTCCACGTTATTAAGAAATACAGTGTTGCAGAGTAAAGAAAAATACTTATGTATTGGAAAAACTTTACGAGAAGAAATAACGCATCGTACAAAATTAGCTTGTATCTACTAAACAACACGTTGCAACTTAAAAAGATTTGGTGTGGCCTGTACGTCTAAACGTGTAGCCTGAAAAAGAAGCCATAGGAGAATTTTCTTTGGTCAAAATTTGTCAGAAAACCACGTATTAAGGAAATCCCGCATAGTGCGAAATTATCTTGTTTTTTTCTAAACCAAACGTTTTAACTCGAAAAGCTTTGGTGTTGCGTGTATGTGTAAGCGTGTAGCCTCAAAAGAGAACGCACAGGAGAGTTTTCTCTCGAAAGAATATGTAAGAATACCACGTTATAAGGAAATACAGTGTTGCACAGTAAAGACAAATACGTACTTATTGGAAAAACTTAAACCTTACGAGAAGAAATAAGGCATCTTAAAAAATTAGTTTGTATCTCCTAAACAACACATTATAACTCGAAAAGATTTGGTGTGGTGTGTATGTCTAAACGTGTAGCCTCAAAAGAGAACCCACAGGAAAATTTTCTTTCGTCAAAATTTGTCAGAAAACCACGTTTTAAGGAAATCCCGCATTCTGCGAAATTATCTTGTTTTTCTTAAACAAAACGTTTTAACTCGAAAAGCTTTGGTGTTGCGTGTATGTCTAAGCGTGTAGCCTCAAAAGAGAACGCACAGGAGAGTTTTCTCTCGAAAGAATATGTAAGAATACAACGTTATAAGGAAATACAGTGGTGCAGAGTAAAGACAAATACGTACTTATTGGAAAAACTTAAACTTAAGAGAAGAAATAACGCATCGTACAAAATTAGCTTGTATCTCCTAAACAACACGTTGTAACTTAAAAAGATTTGGTGTGGCCTGTACGTCTAAACGTGTAGCCTCAAAAGAGAACCCATAGGAGAATTTTCTTTGGTCAAAATTTGTCAGAACACCACGTATTAAGGAAATTCCGCATCGTGCGAAATTATCTTGTTTTTCCTAAACAAAACGTTTTAACTCGAAAAGCTTTGGTGTTGCGTGTATGTCTAAGCCTGTAACCTCAAAGGAGAATGCCCAGGAGAGTTTTCTCTCGAAAGAATATGTAAGAATACCACGTTATAAGGAAATACAGTGTTGCAGAGTAAAGACAAATACGTACTTATTGGAAAAACTTAAACTTTACGAGAAGAAATAAGGCATCTTACAAAATTAGTTTGTATCTCCTAAACAACACGTTATAACTTGAAAAGATTTGGTGTGGTGTGTACGTCTAAACTTGTAGCCTCAAAAGAGAACCCACAGGATAATTTTCTTTCGTCAAAATTTGTCAGAAAACCACGTTTTAAGGAAATCCCGCATCTTGCGAAATTATCTTGTTTTTCCTAAACAACACGTTGTAACTCGAAAGCTTTGGTGTTGCGTGTATGTCTAAGCGTGTAGCCTCAAAAGAGAACGCACAGGAGAGTTTTCTCTCGAAAGAATATGTAAGGATACCACGTTATAAGGAAATACAGTGTTGCAGAGTAAAGACAAATACGTACGTATTGGAAACACTTTATGAGAGAAATAACGCATCTGGCAAAATTAGCTTGTAAGTCCTAAACAACTCGTTGTAACTCGAAAAGATTTGGTGTGGGGTGCACGTCTAAACGTGTAGCCTCAAAAGAGTACCCACAGGAGAGTTTTATTTCGTCAAAATTTGTCAGAAAACCACGTTTTAAGGAAATCCCGCATCTTGCGAAATTATCTTGTTTTCCTAAACAACACGTAGTAACTCGAAAATCTTTGGTGATGCGTGTATGTCTAAGCCTGTAGCCTCAAAAGAGAACACACACGAAAGTTTTCTCTCGAAAGAATATGTGAGAATACCACGTTATAAGGAAGTACAGTGTTGCAGAATAAAGACAAATAATTACGTATTGGAAACCCTTAAACTTTACGAGATGAAATAAAGCATCGTACAAAATTAGCTTGTATCTCCTAAACAACACGTTGTAACTCGAAAAGATTTGGTGTGGCGTGTACGTCTAAAGGTGTAGCCTCAAAAGAGAACCACAGGACAATTTTCGTTCGTCAAAATTTGTCAGAAAACCACGTTTTAAGGAAATCCCGCATCGTGAGAAATTATCTTGTTCTTCATAAACAACACATTGAAACTCGAAAAGCTTTGGTCTTGCGTGTATGTTTAAGCGTGTACCCACAAAAGAGAACGCACAGGAGAGTTTTCTCTCGAAAGAATATGTAAGAATACCATGTATTAAGGAAATACCGTGTTGCAGAGTAAAGACAAATACGTACTTATTGGAAACACTTTACGAGAAGAAATAACGCATCGTAAAAAATTAGCTTGTATCTCCTAAACAACAGGTTGTAACTCGAAAAGATTTGGTGTGGCGTGTACGTCTAAACGTGTAGCCTCAAAAGAGTACACACAGGAGAGTTTTATTTGGTCAAAATTTGTCAGAAAACCACGTTTTAAGGAAATCCCGCATCGTGCGAAATTATGTTGTTTTTCCTAAACAACATGTTGTAATTCGAAAAGCTTTGGAGTTGAGTGTATGTCTAAGCATGTAGCCTCAAAGGAGACCGCACAGGAGAGTTTTCTCTCAAAAGAATATGCAAGAATACCTCGTTATAAGGAAATACAGTGTTGCAGAGTAAAGCCAAATTTTTACATAATGGAAACACTTAAACTTTATGAGAAGAAATAATGCATCGTAAAAAAATTAGCTTGTATCTCCTAAACAACACGTTGTAACTCGACAAGATTTAGTGTCTCGGGCACGTCTAAATGTGTAGCCTCAAAAGAGAACCCACAGGAGTATTTTCTTTCGTCAAAATTTGTCAGAAAACCACGTTTTAAGGAAATCCCGCATCATGCTAAATTATCTTGTCTTTCCTAAACAACACATTTTAACTCGAAAAACTTTGGTGTTGCGTGTATGTCAAAGCGTATAGCCTCAAAAGAGAACGCACAGGAGAGTTTTCTCTCGAAAGAATATGTAAGAATACCACGTTATAAGGAAATACAGTGTTGCAGAGTAAAGACAAATACGTACTTATTGGAAAAACTTAAACTTTACGAGAAGAAATAAGGCATCTTACAAAATTAGTTTCTATCTCCTAAACAACACGTTATAACTCGAAAAGATTTGGTGTGGTATGTACGTCTAAACGTGTAGCCTAAAAAGAGAACCCACAGGATAATTTTCTTTCGTCAAAATTTGTCAGAAAACCACGTTTTAAGGAAATCCCGCATCGTGTGAAATTATCTTGTTTTTCCTAAAAAACACGTTGTAACTCGAAAAGCTTTGGTGTTGCGTGTATGTCTAAGCATGTAGCCTCAAAGGGGAACGCACAGGAGAGTTTTCTCTCGAAAGAATATGCAAGAATACCACGTTATAAGGAAATACAGTGTTGCAGAGTAAAGGCAAATATGTACGTAATGGAAACACTTAAACTTTATGAGAAGAAATAACGCATCGTAAAAAAATTAGCTTGTATCTCCTAAACAACACGTTGTAACTCGAAAAGTTCTGGTGTTGCGTGAATGTCTAAGCATGTAGCCTCAAAGGAGAACGCACAGGAGAGTTTTCTCTCGAAAGAATATGCAAGAATACCACGTTATAAGGAAATACAGTGTTGCAGAGTAAAGGAAAATATGTACGTAATGGAAACACTTAAACTTTATGAGAAGAAATAACGCATCGTAAAAAAATTAGCTTGTTTCTCCTAAACAACACGTTGTAACTCGAAAAGATTTGGTGTGGCGTGTACGTCTAAATGTGTAGCCTCAAAAGAGAACCCACAGGAGTATTTTCTTTCGTCAAAATTTGTCAGAAAACCACGTTTTAAGGAAATCCCGCATCATGCGAAATTATCTTGTTTATCCTAAACAACACGTTGTAACTCGAAAAGCTTTGGTGTTGCGTGTATGTCTAAGCGTGTAGCCTCAAAAGAGAACGCAAAGGAGAGTTTTTTCTCGAAAGAATATGTAAGAATACCACGATATTAGGAAATACAGTGTTGCAGAGTAAAGACAAATACTTACATCTTGGAAAAACTTTACGAGAAGAAATAACGCATCGTAAGAAATTAGCTTGTATCTCCTAAACAACACGTTGTAACTTAAAAGCTTTGGTGTTGCGTGTATGTGTAAGCGTGTAGCCTCAAAGGGGAACGCAAAGGAGAGTTTTTTCTCGAAAGAATATGTAAGAATACCACGTTATTAGGAAATACAGTGTTGCAGAGTAAAGACAAATACTTATGTATTGGAAAAACTTTACGAGAAGAAATAACGCATCGTACAAAATTAGCTTGTATCTACTAAACAAAACGTTGCAACTTAAAAAGATTTGGTGTGGCCTGTACGTCTAAACGTGTAGCCTGAAAAAAGAAGCCATAGGAGAATTTTCTTTGGTCAAAATTTGTCAGAAAACCACGTATTAAGGAAATCCCGCATCGTGCGAAATTATCTTGTTTTTCCTAAACAAACGTTTTAACTCGAAATGCTTTGGTGTTGCGTGTATGTCTAAGCGTGTAGCCTCAAAAGAGAACGCTCAGGAGAGTTTTCTCTCGAAAGAATATGTAAGAATACCACGTTATAAGGAAATACAGTGTTGCAGAGTAAAGACAAATACGTACTTATTGGAAAAACTTAAACTTTACGAGAAGAAATAACGCATCGTACAAAATTAGCTTGTATCTCCTAAACAACACGTTGTAACTTGAAAAGATTTGGTGTGGCTTGTACGGCTAAACGTGTAGCCTCAAAAGAGTACCCACAGGAGAGTTTTATTTCGTCAAAATTTGTCAGAAAACCACGTTTTAAGGAAATCCCGCATCATGCGAAATTATCTTGTTTTTCCTAAACAACACGTTGTAAATCGAAAAGCTTTGGTGTTGCGTGAATGTCTAAGCATGTAGCCTCAAAGGAGAACGCACAGGAGAGTTTTCTCTCGAAAGAATATGCAAGAATACCACGTTATAAGGAAATACAGTGTTGCAGAGTAAAGGCAAATATGTACGTAATGGAAACACTTAAACTTTATGAGAAGAAATAACGCATCTTAAAATATTAGCTTGTATCTCCTAAACAACACGTTGTAATTCGAAAAGATTTGGTGTGGCGTGTACGTCTAAACGTGTAGCCTCAAAAGAGATCCCACAGGAGAGTTTTCTTTGGTCAAAATTTGTCAGGAAAGCACGTTTTAAGGAAATCCCGCATCGTGCGAAATTATCTTGTTTTTCCTAAACAACATGTTGTAACTCGAAAAGCTTTGGTGTTGCGTGTATGTCTAAGCGTGTAGCCTCAAAAGTGAACGCACAGGAGAGTTTTCTCCCGAAAGAATATGTAGGAATACCACATTATAAGGAAATACAGTGTTGCAGAGTAAAGACAACTACATAATTATTGGAAACAATTAAACTTTACAAGAAGAAATAACGCATCGTAAAAAAATTAGCTTGTATCTCCTAAACAACACGTTGTAACTTAAAAAGATTTGGTGAGGCCTGTACGACTAAACGTGTAGCCTCAAAAGAGAACCAACAGGATAATTTTCTTTCGTCAAAATTTGTCAGAAAACCACGTTTTAAGGAAATCCCGCATCCTGCGAAATTATCTTGTTTTTCCTAAAAAACACGTTGTAACTCGAAAAGCTTTGGTGTTGCGTGTATGTCTAAGCGTGTAGCCTCAAAGGGGAACGCACAGGAGAGTTTTCTCTCGAAAGAATATGCAAGAATACCACGTTATAAGGAAATACAGTGTTGCAGAGTAAAGGCAAATATGTACGTAATGGAAAAACTTAAACTTTATGAGAAGAAATAACGCATCTTAAAATATTAGCTTGTATCTCCTAAACAACACGTTGTAATTCGAAAAGATTTGGTGTGGCGTGTACAGAGCCATATTGGGGCAGTCTTGCACTTGGTCAGAGTTTGACTTTGGTCAAGGTTAACTTCTCCCAGTTACCCAGGATCCTGCTCCACCTAGGGTGGAGCGCTCGTAGTAAAGGTTAAGTTTATTGTTCCTCCAGGTATAGGGATTCCTGAATTAAACAGGTGACCCACCCAGCTGCCGGAGCAGTCAAGACGAAGACCTCCAAGAGAAGCTAGACAACTTCCACCGGAACTCAGCCTGGAGTCTGGGGGGAGGGTTTGCCCAAACTGTTAAAAGGTCCGGCGCCATTAAAGTTTACGGCTTTGATCAGTGAACATTGACTTGGCCGCACGTTCTTTTCGCTTCTCTTCCCTATGACCCCAAAATTCTCTCAACAGGTAACCCGGTTTACATGTGGCTGCGGGTAGCTACATATTGGCGCCTGAACGTGGGAGACCTGCCACGAGAGAATTTCCTGAGGTAGCCCTATCCAGCGAAGCTTCGCGGAAAAGGTGAAAATTAATGGTATCCGCACGGTAAGCAACATAGAGGTCAAAGCTAGCGCTAGTGAATTCGTGTCTATTGTTGTGAGTGCAGGAATGGATACAGTTTTTCAAGCATACTGTGTGGACCCAGCGCAGGACTGCTTGGGTTGATAAGATAGGGAAATATGGGGAAGGAATTTGGTAGGCATTTGCCCAAAGCTCGTAAGAGCTGATTTCGGCGAAAAGAAAGGGGTTTTTAAAAATAGGCATATGTCCACAGCTTCTAAGAGCTGTTTAAAGAGGAAAATGGATGCAATTGCTTAACAAGCACGCTTAACTTTCTGTGTATCTTTCCGTGTTTGTCCCGGTGCACCGACTGTCTATGTGTATGTTTATGTCCTCTCTGTGTCTTTGTGTGAATGACTGTTTCATGTTAAAAAGAAAAAATTGGTAAAGATTACATCTGCTGGTAACCTCTTGAGCTAGCCACAGTTTGTGTGGGGATTGATTCAAAGCCACGCTGCAGCAGCGTAGCTCACTCACCCAAGAGGCAAGCATGGCTGGGGAAAAAGCTGCTCTTAAAAGCCCAGAAACCTCGAGATTTGGGAAGACCTTGGTTTGGCTTGTGAAATTCATGTAGTTGCTTTATACATGTTTCTAATTGGTTTTAATGATATAAGGCTTTACATTTCTTGACTAAAGAGTTATAAATTAATTGGTTATTATGTAAAAGGTATAGTGTTATTAAGAAAAGGTTAGTTTAAAACTGGTGATTCAGTGTTAGAGCTATCTTAACTAACTACACGTGGCCTAACGCCACTCATGCCTTGTTCTTGTTTATAATTGGATTTAAAGGTATATTTTGCATGACTTGACTATAGAGTATTGGCTTAAGTCACTGGACATGATTTAAAAGGTATAATGTTATTAACAAATGTTAGGTGAAAGCTGGTAGTTTAGGGTAGTCGCCATTTTTAAACAAACACGTGGCATGACGATTAAGGCTGGTAGTTTAGGGTAGTCGCCATTTTGAACACCACGTGGCATGACGCAATCCAGGAAATACAGGCCTTTGGGACGCTCCTAAATTGGCATGGTGTTTCATGTGAATCTTGGCCTGGAGATTAGACTTAATGAAGATTAAGATTTAAAATATTGTCTCTTTAATAAGTTACACTGTTATACACTTGAACATAAGAACTGGCAGACAAACCTTGTGCTGTAAATATGTGTTTGCCATTGATTTTAAAGAAAATAGATTGTTTAAAATTGAGATTTGCTTCCAAAATTACAATTGTGCTCTAATATTGCAAGAAAACATTGAGTTACAATAAAAATCAGTGTGTCATTGGCTACAGTTTTCAGTTTGCAGGCTCGTAATTGTTAACATTTTGTAATTAAGATAATTTTGAGAGTGATGCAGCTATGGGTTTTAGAGGCCCATTGCCACTTTTCCACAAGTTTATAGGCTACAATGGTAGGAGCAAAATTTAACCCTCCAAGATTAAAAAGGAGATCTCAGTGAAAATGTATTTGATATCAAGTAGGTTCCTTTGACCATAGAATTACCGGTTTCTTTTGTTTAATCCTCAAAATGTCCTTGCAGGACAGATAGTTTGGGTCTGGTCTTAGATAAAAGGCTCAGATTAGAAGATATTTACTTTCCAGTAATCTCATACAATGTTCTTGCCAAGGACTCAGGGTGGATCCTAGGGCAGAATTTTTACATTTGAGTTAATGCAAAGCTTAGAGCTGCCTCAGGGGAAGCTAGTGAGGAAGCTTGAGAAATTGTTTCTGCCTTACAGGCCCCACCTAGGGAGTGTTTGGCTAAAAAAAAAAAGTTTTTGACTTATCCAGGTGTGGGTTAAAATGCTGTTCAAATCTATGAAAGGTCAAGGAGGCTATAAAGGCATTAACATTTGGCCTGTCTACTCCCTACAAAATTATTGTAAATTTAAAGGGTTGGTTTTTTACTTTACATTCTGATAATTATAAAAGCATTTGCTTCTAATTTTAAAGAAACAACAAAGCAATTTCATTAGAAAGTTTTTGCCTCAAGGAATGGCTAACAGCCTTATGTCCTGTGAGAAAAAAATGTTTGTCTCTCTTTCAATACAAGAGTTAGGATCTTACATTTTTCAGTCTATAATCATAGAATGTTTGTTACAGGCCTTTGCTCTAACTATAGACTTTTAGAATTTTTAGGTAAATGGCTTTCAAAGGTTGTTAAGATATATTAATTGGCTTTATCTTATATTTACCTCATTTTAAGCTTGCCACAGAAGGTCTTAAACCTCTGTTTTCAAGGTAGGAAACGTTTGTTCCTTGCTTCAAGCAACAATCAAATTTATTATTAATGGTTGGTCTATTACATGGCAAGCATTTTTAGGCAAAATTAATAATTGTTATCCAAAAGATAATTTGTACTATCAGATCACATGTTTATTCCTTTAAGTTTCTCCCTGCTTCAACACAGATACCTGAATTGGGTGCTATAGCAGCTATTTTTAAGATGTTAAAGGTCAAGCTTTTAATAATAGTAGATATACATAGCTCATGGTTTATAATTGCTTAAAATTGGTCCATTTTTAATACTGCTAATTCTTAATTTCTACAGTTTATACAAATGTGATTCAAATTTCTAAGAACAAAGGATATGTTCTCTAAATGACTGTCCTTTAGGTATTTGAAATAATTTTATATTTTGTGCACATCAAATTATAAAGATTTGTTCTTGATGTCCTCAATTTCTACCTCTACCACGTAATGGTGTTAATCCTAGAGGACTTAGTTATTACAGATAAATGATATTCATATTTCTAATTTAAAAGATTAAAAAAAATATGTACATGTGACTAATGATTCATTTTTAGGCTGTCTAGTTGCAACTGCTCTAACAGAAAAAGCAACTATATTTTATATAATTACATAGTTATTGCCTATGTTATGGTTTATACTTTGTGTTCCAACTTAAATTAATAAAACAATATCTTCTTGGAAGAAAGAAGAGAGGGGAAATTGTGTCCCTGTGCATATAATTTAAATTATGCTTGCATGTTTTTAAGAAAATTTTAAAATTTGGATGCCAAGAAACTCCTTGCTAATTGTATATGACATCTTGTAATTAGACATATTGATGTCTAGGTGAAATGAAGGAATTCACTTACTAACATATGCCATGATCCTGATTTAATATTGGGGGAGAAGGCATGTCCTCTGTTTTTTCCACAGAATGCTGCAGAAGATATGCTGACTGTGCTTGCTGAATGCCCAGACCATGGTAACATAAGAGCTATATTGGGTATATGTTCTTGACTTACCTCAATTGTTAAATGTCCCAGGTTAGATAAATTGCCTAGCTTCAAGCTTTTAGACTTTGTGGGACAGAAAATAGAGACTGTTAAGCTAGCTTAGGAAAAATTAATCTAAAGAAGAGTTAAAATGACTCTTCTCCTTATTGTGTTCAGCTGACTCAACCATAGACTGGTCTAGAAATAATTCCAATATTGAAGATTCCAATTTTGAAGATGGCTAACAATCTTCAGCCAGCTGTGTTAATTTAACATATAGTCTCCACTTTTCCTGAGAAGTAACAGCTTATTTCTTGATTCACAAGGCTACCTCTCCTACCTCAGAGGCCAAGCTTTGGGTCCTTAAAGTTGTTAATTTACAACTGAATTGGATACTTCTGGGACAAGTTAATCCTATTCCACCTTTAACTCTTGACCTTGTCTGTTAAGCAGACTGGCTGTCTCCACCCAGGCTCACCTGGATGGAGAGATTGCATGTCTGTTAAAGACACTTGCAGACCCCCCTGGCTTCAAAACTTACACAAGTGGATCTCCAAAGAGGGAGCCACATAGAACTCAGATCTATGTGTGTTTGTTTATGAACAAACATGGGTACCAGCGAGACGTGCGAGGCAAAGCACTGCATGGGGAGGTGAATTTCTGCTTCTGAGTCCCCAGGAAGTACACCTAATTGCATAGGGGTTAACGTCGAGAGGCTATCCTTAAAATAATAAGGGAGCCTATTACCCCTCCTCTGAAAAAGACGTTATACAATATTTAAGAGGAATTACGGTCAATGCTTCCCCTCCTGGTTAAGGCCCGCCTTCTTATGAAGGATATTTATCCAATTGTTTTCTACCTCCTCGTGTTCAAATTAATAAAAAAAGGGAGGACATGTACAGAGCCATATTGGGGCAGTCTTGCACTTGGTCAGAGTTTGACTTTGGTCAAGGTTAACTTCTCCCAGTTAGCCAGGATCCTGCTCCACCTAGGGTGGAGCGCTCGTAGTAAAGGTTAAGTTTATTGTTCCTCCAGGTATAGGGATTCCTGAATTAAACAGGTGACCCACCCAGCTTCCGGAGCGGTCAAGACGAAGACCTCCAAGAGAAGCTAGACAACTTCCACCGGAACTCAGCCTGGAGTCTGGGGGGAGGGTTTGCCCAAACTGTTAAAAGGTCCGGCGCCATTAAAGTTTACGGCTTTGATCAGTGAACATTGACTTGGCCGCACCTTCTTTTCGCTTCTCTTCCCTATGACCCCAAAATTCTCTCAACAGGTAACCCGGTTTACATGTGGCTGCGGGCAGCTACAGTGGCGTGTACGTCTAAACGTGTAGCCTCAAAAGAGATCCCACAGGAGAGTTTTCTTTGGTCAAAATTTGTCAGGAAAGCACGTTTTAAGGAAATCCCGCATCGTGCGAAATTATCTTGTTTTTCCTAAACAACATGTTGTAACTCGAAAAGCTTTGGTGTTGCGTGTATGTCTAAGCGTGTAGCCTCAAAAGTGAACGCACAGGAGAGTTTTCTCCTGAAAGAATATGTAGGAATACCACATTATAAGGAAATACAGTGTTGCAGAGTAAAGACAACTACATAATTATTGGAAACACTTAAACTTTACAAGAAGAAATAACGCATCGTAAAAAAATTAGCTTGTATCTCCTAAACAACACGTTGTAACTTAAAAAGATTTGGTGAGGCCTGTACGACTAAACGTGTAGCCTCAAAAGAGAACCCATAGGAGAAGTTTCTTTCGTCAAAATTTGTCAGAAAAGCCTGTATTAAGGAAATCCCGCATCGTGCGAAATTATCTTGTTTTTCCTAAACAACACGTTGTAACTCAAAAAGCTTTGGTGTTGCGTGAATGTCTAAGCATGTAGCCTCAAAGGAGAAAGCACAGGAGAGTTTTCTCTCGAAAGAATATGCAAGAATACCACGTTATAAGGAAATACAGTGTGGCAGAGTAAAGGCAAATATGTACGTAATGGAAACACTTAAACTTTATGAGAAGAATTAACACATCGTAAAAAAATTAGCTTGTTTCTCCTAAACAACAGGTTGTAACTCGAAAAGATTTGGTGTGGCGTGGATGTCTAAACGTGTAGCCTCAAAGGAAAACCCACAGGAGAGTTTTCTTTCGTCAAAATTTGTCAGCAAACCACGTTTTAAGGAAATCCCGCATCGTGCGAAATTATCTTGTTTTTCCTAAACAACACGTTGTAACTAGAAAAGCTTTGGTGTTGCGTGTATGTCTAAGCGTGTAGCTTCAAAGGAGAACGCAGAGGAGAGTTTTCTCTCGAAAGAATATGTAAGAATACCACGTTATAAGGAAATACAGTGTTGCAGAGTAAAGGCAAATACGTACATATTGGAAACAATTAAACTTTAAGAGAAGAAATAAAGGATCTTAAAAAATTAGCATGTATCTCCTAAACAACACGTTGTAATTCGAAAAGATTTGGTGTGGCGTGTACGTCTAAATGTGTAGCCTCAAAAGGGATCCCACAGGTTCTCTTTGGAGGCTACATGCTTAGACATACACGTACCACCAAATCTTTTCGAGTTACAACGTGTTGATTAGGAAAAACAAGATAATTTCCCACGATGCGGGATTTCCTTAAAAAGTGGTTTTCTGACAAATTTTGACGTAAGAAAATTCTCCTGTGGGTTCTCTTTTGAGGCTACACATTTAGAGGTGCACGCCACACCAAATCTTTTTGAGTTACCACGTGTTGTTTAGGAGATACAAGCAAATTTTGTACCATGCATTATTTCTTCTCATAATATGTTTCCAATAGTATGTATTTGTCTTTACTCTGCAGCAATATATTTCCTTATAACGTGGTATTCTTACATATTCTTTCGAGAGAAAACTCTCCTGTGCATTCTCTTTTGAGGCTACACGCTTACACATACACCCAACACCAAAGCTTTTCGAGTTACAATGTTTTGTTTATGAAAAACAAGATAATTGCGCACAATGCGGAATTTCCTTAAAACGTGGTTTTCTGACAAATTTTGACGAAAGAAAATTCTCCTGTGGGTTCTCTTTTGAGGCTACATGTTTAGACGTACACGCCACACCAAATCTTTTCGAGTTAAAACGTGTTGTTTTGGAGATACAAGCTAATTTTGTACGATGCGTTATTTCTTCTCCTAAAGTGTTTCCAATATGTACGTATTTGTCTTTACTCTACAACACTGTATTTCCTTATAACATGGTATTCGTACATATTCTTTCGAGAGAAAACTCTCCTGTGCATTCTCTTTTGAGGCTACACGCTTAGACATACATGCAACACCAAAGCATTTCGAGTTAGAACGTGTTGTTTAGGAAAAACAAGATAATTTCTCATGATGCGGGAATTCCTTAAAACGTGGTTTTCTGACAAATTTTGAGGAAAGAAAATTCTCCTGTGGGTTTTCATTTGAGGCTAAATGTTTAGGCGTACACGCCACAACAAATGTTTTCGAGTTACAACGTGTTCTTTAGGAGATACAAGCTAATTTTTTACGATGCTTTATATCTTCTTGTAAAGTTTAAGTGTTTCCAAAAGGAACGTATTTATCTTTAATTTGCCACAATGTATTTCCTTATAACGTGGCATTCTTACATACTCGTTCGAGAGAAATCTCTACTGTGCGTTCTCTTTTGAGGCTACATGCTTAGACATACACGCAACACCAAAGATTTTCGAGTTCCAATGTGTTGTTTAGGAAAAACAAGATAGTTTCGCATGATGCGGGATTTCCTTAATAAGTGGTTTTCTGACAAATTTTGAAGAAAGAAAATTCTCCTGTGCATTCTCTTTTGAGGCTACACGTTTAGACGTATACGCCACACCAAATCCTTTCGAGTTATAACGTGTTGTTTAGGATATACAAGCTAATTTTTTACTATGTGTTATTTCTTCTCGTAAAGCTTAAGTTTTCCAATAAGTATGTATTTGTCTTTACTCTGCAACACTGTATTTCCTTATAACGTGGTATTCCTACATATTCTTTCGGAAGAAAACCCTCCTGTGCGTTCTCTTTTGAGGCTACACGCTTAGACATACACGCAACACCAAAGCTTTTCGAGTTACAACGTGTTGTTTAGGAAAAACAAGATAATTTCGCATGATGCGTGATTTCCTTAAAACGTGGTTTTCTGACAAATATTGATGAAAGAAAATTCTCCTGTGGGTTCTCTTTTGAGGCTACACGTTTAGACATACATGCCACACCAAATCTTGTCGAGTTACAACGTGTTGTTTAGGAGATACAAGCTAATTTTACATGATGCATTATTTCTTCTCCTAAAGTGTTTCCAATAAGTACATATTTGTCTATACTCTGCAACACTGTATTTCCTTATAACGTGGTATTCTTACATATTCTTTCGAGAGAAAACTATCCTGTGCGTTCTCTTTGGAGGCTACACGCTTAGACATACACGCACCACCAAAGCTTTTCTAGTTACAACATGTTGATTAGGAAAAACAAGATAATTTCGCACGATGCGGGATTTCCTTAAAACGTGGTTTTCTGACAAATTTTGACGTAAGAAAATTCTCCTGTGGGTTCTCTTTTGAGGCTACACGTTTAGATGTACACACCACACCAAATATTTTTGAGTTACCACGTGTTGTTTCGGAGATACAAGCTAATTTTCTACCATGCGTTATTTCTTCGTTTAATGTGTTTCCAAAACGTATGTATTTGTCTTTACTCTGCAGCAATATGTTTCCTTATAACATGGTAATCTTACATATTCTTTCGAGAGAAAACTCTCCTGTGCATTGTCTTTTGAGGCTAAATGCTTAGACATACACGCAACACCAAATCCTTTCGAGTTATAACGTGTTGTTTAGGATATACAAGCTAATTTTGTACTATGTTTTGTTTCTTCTCGTAAAGTTTAAGTGTTTCCAATAAGTATTTATTTGTCTTTACTCTGCAACACTGTATTTCCTTATAAAGTGGTATTCCTACATATTCTTTCGGGAGAAAACTCTCCTGTGCGTTCTCTTTTGAGGCTACACGCTTAGACATATACGCAACACCAAAGCTTTTCGAGTTACAACATGTTGTTTAGGAAAAACAAGATAATTTCGCAGGATGCAGGATTTCCTTAAATCGTGGTTTTCTGACAAATTTTGACGAAAGAAAACTCTCCTGTGGGTTCTCCTTTGACGCTACACGTTTAGTCGTTCACGCCACACCAAATCTTTTCGAGTTACAACGTGTTGTTTAGGAGATACAAGCTAAGTTTGCATGATGTGTTATTTCTTTTCGTAAAGTGTTTCCAAGAAGTACATATTTGTCTATACTCTGCAACACTGTATTTCCTTATAACGTGGTATTCTTACATATTCTTTCGAGAGAAAACTATCCCTTGCATTCTCTTTGGAGGCTACGCGCTTAGACATACACGCACCACCAAAGCTTTTCGAGTTACAACGTGTTGATTAGGAAAAACAAGATAATTTCCCACGATGCGGGATTTCCTTAAAAAGTGGTTTTCTGACAAATTTTGACGTAAGAAAATTCTCCTGTGGGTTCTCTTTTGAGGCTACACATTTAGACGTGCACGCCACACCAAATCTTTTTGAGTTACCACGTGTTGTTTAGGAGATACAAGCAAATTTTGTACCATGCATTATTTCTTCTCATAATATGTTTCCAATACGTATGTATTTGTCTTTACTCTGCAGCAATATATTTCCTTATAACGTGGTATTCTTACATATTCTTTCGAGAGAAAACTCTCCTGTGCATTCTCTTTTGAGGCTACACGCTTACAAATACACCCAACACCAAAGCTTTTCGAGTTACAATGTTTTGTTTATGAAAAACAAGATAATTGCGCACAATGCGGAATTTCCTTAAAACGTGGTTTTCTGACAAATTTTGACGAAAGAAAATTCTCCTGTGGGTTCTCTTTTGAGGCTACATGTTTAGACGTACACGCCACACCAAATATTTTCGAGTTACAACGTGTTGTTTAGGAGATACAAGCTAATTTTGTACGATGCGTTATTTCTTCTCCTAAAGTGTTTCCAATATGTACGTATTTGTCTTTACTCTACAACACTGTATTTCCTTATAACATGGTATTCGTACATATTCTTTCGAGAGAAAACTCTCCTGTGCATTCTCTTTTGAGGCTACACGCTTAGACATACACGCAACACCAAAACATTTCGAGTTAGAACGTGTTGTTTAGGAAAAACAAGATAATTTCTCATGATGCGGGAATTCCTTAAAACGTGGTTTTCTGACAAATTTTGAGGAAAGAAAATTCTCCTGTGGGTTTTCATTTGAGGCTAAATGTTTAGGCGTACACGCCACACCAAATGTTTTCGAGTTACAACGTGTTCTTTAGGAGATACAAGCTAATTTTTTACGATGCTTTATATCTTCTTGTAAAGTTTAAGTGTTTCCAAAAGGAACGTATTTATCTTTAATTTGCCACAATATATTTCCTTATAACGTGGTATTCTTACATACTCGTTCGAGAGAAATCTCTACTGTGCGTTCTCTTTTGAGGCTACATGCTCAGACATACACGCAACACCAAAGATTTTCGAGTTCCAATGTGTTGTTTAGGAAAAACAAGATAGTTTCGCATGATGCGGGATTTCCTTAATAAGTGGTTTTCTGACAAATTTTGACGAAAGAAAATTCTCCTGTGGGTTCTCTTTTGAGGCTACACGTTTAGACTTACACGCCACACCACATCCTTTCGAGTTATAACGTGTTGTTTAGGATATACAAGCTAATTTTTTACTATGTGTTATTTCTTCTCGTAAGGTTAAGTGTTTCCAATAAGTATGTATTTGTCTTTACTCTGCAACACTGTATTTCCTTATAACGTGGTATTCCTACATATTCTTTCAGAAGAAAACTCTCCTGTGCGTTCTCTTTTGAGGCTACACGCTTAGACATACACGCAACACCAAAGCTTTTCGAGTTACAACGTTTTGTTTAGGAAAAACAAGATAATTTCGCATGATGCGTGATTTCCTTAAAACGTGGTTTTCTGACAAATATTGATGAAAGAAAATTCTCCTGTGGGTTCTCTTTTGAGGCTACACGTTTAGACGTACACGCCACACCTAATCCTTTCAAGTTGTAACGTGTTGTTTAGGATATACAAACTAATTTTTACTATGTGTTATTTCCTCTCGTAAAGCTTAAGTGTTTCCAATAAGTATGCATTTGTCTTTACTCTGCAACACTGTATTTCCTTATAACGTAGTATTCCTACATATTCTTTCGGGAGAAAACTCTCCTGTGCGTTCTCTTTTGAGGCTACACGTTTAGACGTACACGCCACACCAAATCTTTTTGAGTTACAACTTGTTGTTTAGGAGGTACAAGCTTATTTTTTAACGATGAATTATTTCTTCTCTTAAAGTTTAAGTGTTTCCAATATGTATATATTTGCCTCTACTCTGCAACACTGTATTTCCTTATAACGTGGTATTCTTACATATTCTTTCGAGAGAAAACTCTCCTGTGCATTCTCTTTGGAGGCTACACGCTTAGACATTCACGCAACACCAAAGCTTTTCGAGTTACAACGTGTTGTTTAGGAAAAACAAGATAATTTCGCATGATGCGGGATTTCCTTAAAACGTGGTTTTCTGACAAATTTTGATGAAAGAAAATTCTTCTGTGGGTTCTCTTTTGAGGCTACACGTTTAGACGTACACGCCACACCAAATCCTTTCGAGTTATAACGTGTTGTTTAGGATATACAAACTAATATTTACTATGTGTTATTTCTTCTCGTAAAACTTAAGTGTTTCCAATAAGAATGCATTTGTCTTTACTCTGCAACACTGTATTTCCATATAACGTGGTATTCCTACATATTCTTTTGGAAGAAAACTCTCCTGTGCGTTCTCTTTTGAGGCTACACGCTTAGACATACACGCAACACCAAAGCTTTTCGAGTTACAACGTGTTGTTTAGGAAAAACAAGATAATTTCGCATGATGCTGGATTTCCTTAAAACGTGGTTTTCTGACAAATATTGATGAAAGAAAATTCTCCTGTGGGTTCTCTTTTGAGGCTACACGTTTAGACGTACACGCCACACCTAATCTTTTCAAGTTATAACGTGTTGTTTAGGATATACAAACTAATTTTTACTATGTGTTATTTCCTCTCGTAAAGCTTAAGTGTTACCAATAAGTATGCATTTGTCTTTACTCTGCAACACTGTATTTCCTTATAACGTGGTATTCCTACATATTCTTTCGGAAGAAAACTCTCCTGTGCGTGCTCTTTTGAGGCTACACGCTTAGACATACACGCACCACCAAAGCTTTTCGAGTTACATGTTGTTTAGGAAAAACAAGATAATTTCGCACGATGCGTGATTTCCTTAAAACGTGGTTTTCTGACAAATTTTGACGAAAGAAAACTCTCCTGTGTGTTCTCTTTTGAGGCTACACGTTTAGACATACACGCCACACCAAACCTTGTCGAGTTACAACGTGTTGTTTAGGAGATACAAGCTAATTTTGCATGATGCGTTATTTCTTCTCCTAAAGTGTTTCCAATAAGTACATATTTGTCTAAATTCTGCAACACTGTATTTCCTTATAACGTGGTATTCTTACATATTCTTTCGAGAGAAAACTATCCTGTGCATTCTCTTTGGAGGCTACACGCTTAGACATACAAGCACCACCAAAGATTTTCGAGTTACAACGTGTTGATTAGGAAAAACAAGATAATTTCCCACGATGAGGGATTTCCTAAAAACGTGGTTTTCTAACAAATTTTGACGAAAGAAAACTCTCCTGTGGGTTCTCTTTTGAGGCTACACTTTTAGACTTACATGCCACACCAAATCTTTTCGAGTTACAACGTGTTGTTTAGGACATACAAGCTAGTTTTGCAAGATGCGTTATTTCTCTCATAAAGTGCTCCCATTACTTACGTATTTTCTTTACTCTGCCACACTGTATTTCCTTATAACGTGGTATTCTTACATATTCTTTCGAGAGAAAACTCTCCTGTGCGTTCTCTTTGGAGGCTACACGCTTAGACATTCACGCAACACCAAAGCTCTTCGAGTTACAACGTGTTGTTTAGGAAAAACAAGATAATTTCGCATGATGCGGGATTCCCTTAAAACGTGGTTTTCTGAAAAGTGTTGACGAAAGAAAATTCTCCTGTGGGTTCTCTTTTGAGGCTACACGTTTAGATGTACACGCCACACCAAATCCTATCGAGTTATAACCTGTTGTTTAGGATATACAAGCTAATTTTGTACTATGTGTTATTTCTTCTCGTAAAGCTTAACTGTTTCCAATAAGTATGTATTTGTCTTTACTCTGCAACACTGTATTTCCTTATAACGTGGTATTCCTACAAATTCTTTCGGGAGAAAACTCCCCTGTGCGTTCTCTTTTGAGGCTACACTTTTAGACGTACACGCCACACCAAATCTTTTTGAGTTACAACTTGTTGTTTAGGAGATACAAGCTAATTTTTTTACTATGAATTATTTCTTCTCGTAAAGTTTAAGTGTTTCCAATATGTATGTACTTGCCTCTACTCTGCCACACTGTATTTCCTTATAACGTGATATTCTTACATATTCTTTCGAGAGAAAACTCTCCTGTGCGTTCTCTTTGGAGGCTACACGCTTAGACATTCACCCAACACCAAAGCTTTTCGAGTTACAACGTGTTGTTTAGGAAAAACAAGATAATTTCGCATGATGCAGGATTTCCTTAAAACGTGGTTTTCTGACAAATTTTGACGAAAGAAAATTCTCCTGTGGGTTCTCTTTTGAGGCTACACGTTTAGTCGTACACGCCACACCAAATCCTTTCGAGTTATAACGTGTTGTTTAGGATATACAAGCTAATTTTGTACTATGTGTTATTTCTTCTCGTAAAGCTTAAGTGTTTCCAATAAGTATGTATTTGTCTTTACTCTGCAACACTGTATTTCCTTATAACGTGGTATTCCTACATATTCTTTCAGAAGAAAACTCTCTTGTGCGTTCTCTCTTGAGGCTCCACGCTTAGACATACACGCACCACCAAAGCTTTTCGAGTTACAACATGTTGTTTAGGATAAACAAGTTAATTTCGCACGATGCGGTATTTCCTTAAAACGTGGTTTTCTGACAAATTTTGACGAAAGAAAACTCTCCTGTGGGTTCTCTTTTGAGGCTACACGTTTAGACATACATGCCACACCAAATCTTGTCGAGTTACAACGTGTTGTTTAGGAGATACAAGCTAATTTTACATGATGCGTTATTTCTTCTCCTAAAGTGTTTCCAATAAGTACATATTTGTCTATACTCTGCAACACTGTATTTCCTTATAACGTGGTATTCTTACATATTCTTTCGAGAGAAAACTATCCTGTGCGTTCTCTTTGGAGGCTACACGCTTAGACATACACGCACCACCAAAGCTTTTCGAGTTACAACGTGTTGATTAGGAAAAACAAGATAATTTCGCACGATGCGGGATTTCCTTAAAACGTGGTTTTCTGACAAATTTTGACGTAAGAAAATTCTCCTGTGGGTTCTCCTTTGAGGCTACACGTTTAGATGTACACACCACACCAAATATTTTTGAGTTACCACGTGTTGTTTCGGAGATACAAGCTAATTTTGTACCATGCGTTATTTCTTCTCTTAATGTGTTTCCAAAACGTATGTATTTGTCTTTACTCTGCAGCAATATGTTTCCTTATAACATGGTATTCTTACATATTCTTTCGAGAGAAAACTCTCCTGTGCATTCTCTTTTGAGACTACATGCTTATTCATACACGCAACACCAAATCCTTTCGAGTTATAACGTGTTGTTTAGGATATACAAGCTAATTTTGTACTATGTTTTATTTCTTCTCGTAAAGTTTAAGTGTTTCCAATAAGTATTTATTTGTCTTTACTCTGCAACACTGTATTTCCTTATAACGTGGTATTCCTACATATTCTTTCGGGAGAAAACTCTCCTGTGCGTTCTCTTTTGAGGCTACACGCTTAGACATATACGCAACACCAAAGCTTTTCGAGTTACAACATGTTGTTTAGGAAAAACAAGATAATTTCGCAGGATGCAGGATTTCCTTAAAACGTGGTTTTCTGACAAATTTTGACGAAAGAAAACTCTCCTGTGGGTTCTCCTTTGAGGCTACACGTTTAGTCGTTCACGCCACACCAAATCTTTTCGAGTTACAACGTGTTGTTTAGGAGATACAAGCTAAGTTTGCATGATGCGTTATTTCTTTTCGTAAAGTGTTTCCAATAAGTACATATTTGTCTATACTCTGCAACATTGTATTTCCTCATAACGTGGTATTCTTACATATTCTTTCGAGAGAAAACTATCCCTTGCGTTCTCTTTGGAGGCTACACGCTTAGACATACACGCACCACCAAAGCTTTTCGAGTTACAACGTGTTGATTAGGAAAAACAAGATAATTTCCCACGATGCGGGATTTCCTTAAAAAGTGGTTTTCTGACAAATTTTGACGTAAGAAAATTCTCCTGTGGGTTCTCTTTTGAGGCTACACATTTAGACGTGCATGCCACACCAAATCTTTTTGAGTTACCACGTGTTGTTTAGGAGATACAAGCAAATTTTGTACCATGCATTATTTCTTCTCATAATATGTTTCCAATACGTATGTATTTGTCTTTACTCTGCAGCAATATATTTCCTTATAACGTGGTATTCTTACATATTCTTTCGAGAGAAAACTCTCCTGTGCATTCTCTTTTGAGGCTAAACGCTTACACATACACCCAACACCAAAGCTTTTCGAGTTACAATGTTTTGTTTATGAAAAACAAGATAATTGCGCACAATGCGGGATTTCCTTAAAACGTGGTTTTCTGACAAATTTTGACGAAAGAAAATTCTCCTGTGGGTTCTCTTTTGAGGCTACATGTTTAGACGTACACGCCACACCAAATCTTTTCGAGTTACAACGTGTTGTTTAGGAGATACAAGCTAATTTTGTACGATGCGTTATTTCTTCTCCTAAAGTGTTTCCAATATGTACGTATTTGTCTTTACTCTACAACACTGTATTTCCTTATAACATGGTATTCGTACATATTCTTTCGAGAGAAAACTCTCCTGTGCATTCTCTTTTGAGGCTACACGCTTAGACATACACGCAACACCAAAGCATTTCGAGTTAGAACGTGTTGTTTAGGAAAAACAAGATAATTTCTCATGATGCGGGAATTCCTTAAAACGTGGTTTTCTGACAAATTTTGAGGAAAGAAAATTCTCCTGTGGGTTTTCATTTGAGGCTAAATGTTTAGGCGTACACGCCACACCAAATGTTTTCGAGTTACAACGTGTTCTTTAGGAGATACAAGCTAATTTTTTACGATGCTTTATATCTTCTTGTAAAGTTTAAGTGTTTCCAAAAGGAACGTATTTATCTTTAATTTGCCACAATGTATTTCCTTATAACGTGGTATTCTTACATACTCGTTCGAGAGAAATCTCTCCTGTGCGTTCTCTTTTGAGGCTACATGGTTAGACATACACGCAAACCCAAAGATTTTCGAGTTACAATGTGTTGTTTAGGAAAAACAAGATAGTTTCGCATGATGCGGGATTTCCTTAATAAGTGGTTTACTGTCAAATTTTGAAGAAAGAAAATTCTCCTGTGGGTTCTCTTTTGAGGCTACACGTTTAGACGTACATGCCACACCAAATCTTTTCGAGTTACAACGTGTTGTTTAGGAGATACAAACTAATCTTTTACGATGCGTCATTTCTTCTCATAGAGTGTTTCAAATACATATGTATTTGTCTTTACTCTGCAAAACTGTATTTCCTTATAATGTGGTATTCTTACATGTTCTTTCGAGAGAAAACTCTCCTGTGCGTTCTCTTTTGAGGCTACACGCTTAGACATACAGGCAACATCAAAACTTTTCGAGTTACAACGTGTTGTTTAGGAAAAACAAGATAATTTCGCACGATGAGTGATTTCCTTAAAACATGGATTTCTGACAAATTTTAACAAACAAAAATTCTCCTGTGGGTTCTCTTTTGAGGCTCCACGTTTAGACGTACACGCCACACCAAAACTTTTCGAGTTACAATGTGTTGTTTAGGAGATCAAGCTAATTTTGTATGATGCGTTATTTCTTCTCGTAAAGTGTTTCCAATACGTACGTATTTGCCTTTAGTCTGCAACACTGTATTTCCTTATAACGTGGTATTCTTACATATTCTTTCGAGAGAAAACTCTCCTGTGCGTCCACTTTTGAGGCTACACGCTTAGACATACACGCAACACCAAAGTTTTTCGCATTACAACGTGTTGTTTAGGAAAAACAAGATAATTTCGCACGATGAGGGATTTCCTTAATACGTGGTTTTCTGACAAATTTTGACAAAAGAAATTTCTCCTATTGGTTCTCTTTTGAGACTACACGTTTAGACGTACAGGTCACACCAAATCTTTTTAAGTTTCAACGTGATGTTTAGGAGATACAGGCTAATTTGGTACGATGCGCTATTTCTTCTCATAAAGTTTTCCAATAAGTAAGTATTTGTCTTTACTCTGCAACACTGTATTTCCTTATAAGGTGGTATTCTTACATATTTTTTCGAGAGAAAACTCTCCTGTGCATTCTCATATGAGGCTACACGCTGAAACATACATGCAACACCAAAGCTTTTCGAGTTACAACGTGTTGTTTAGGAAGAACAAGATAATTTCTCACGATGCTGGATCTCCTTAAAACGTGGTTTTCTGACGAATTTTGACGAAAGAAAATTCTCCTGTGGGTTCTCTTTTGAGGCTAAACATTTAGACGTACACGCCACACCAAATCTTTTTGAGTTACAACTTGTTGTTTAGGAGATACAAGCTAATTTTTTAACGATGAATTATATCTTCTCGTAAAGTTTAAGTGTTTCCAATACGTATATATTTGCCTCTACTCTGCAAGACTGTATTTCCTTATAACGTGGTATTCTTACATATTCTTTCGAGAGAAAACTCTCCTGTGCATTCTCTTTGGAGGCTACATACTTAGACATTCACGCAACACCAAAGCTTTTCGAGTTACAACGTGTTGTTTAGGAAAAACAAGATAATTTCGCATGATGCGGGATTTCCTTAAAACGTGGTTTCTGACAAATTTTGACGAAAGAAAATTCTCCTGTGGGTTCTGTTTTGAGGCTTCACGTTTAGACGTACACGCCACACCAAATCCTTTCGAGTTCTAACGTGTTGTTTAGGATATACAAGCTAATTTTGTACTATGTGTTATTTCTTCTCGTAAAGTTTAAGTGTTTCCAATAAGAATGTATTTGTCTTTACTCTACAACACTGTATTTCCTTATAACGTAGTATTCCTACATATTCTTTCGGGAGAAAACTCTCCTGTGCGTTCTCTTTTGAGGCTACACGTTTAGACGTACACGCCACACCAAAACTTTTTGAGTTACAGCTTGTTGTTTAGAAGATACGAGCTAATTTTTTAACGATGAATTATTTCTTCTCGTAAAGTTTAAGTGTTTCCAATATGTATATATTTGCCTCTACTCTGCAACACTGTATTTCCTTATAACGTGGTATTCTTACATATTCTTTCGAGAGAAAACTCTCCTGTGCGTTCTCTTTGGAGGCTACACGCTTAGACATTCACGCAACACCAAAGCATTTCGAGCTACAATGTGTGTTGATTAGGAAAAACAAGATAATTTTGCACGATGCGGGATTTCCTTAAAACGTGGTTTTCTGACAAATTTTGATGAAAGAAAATTCTCCTGTGGGTTTTCTTTTGAGGCTACACGTTTAGATGTACACGCCACACCAAATCTTTTTGAGTTTACACGTGTTGTTTCGGAGATACAAGCTAATTTTGTACCATGAGTTATTTCTTCTCATAATGTGTTTCCAATACGTACATATTTGTCTTTACTCTGCAGCAATATATTTCCTTATAACGTGGTATACTTACATATTCTTTCAAGAGAAAACTCTCCTGTGCATTCTCTTTTGAGGCTACACGCTTAGGCATACAAGCAACACCAAAGATTTTCTAGCTTCAACGTGTTGTTTAGGAACAACAGGATAATTTCGCATGATGCGGGATTTCCTTAAAACGTGGTTTTCTGACAAATTTTGAGGAAAGAAAACTCTCCTGTGGGTTCTCTTTTGAGGCTACACTTTTAGACGTACACGCCACACCAAATCTTTTCGAGTTACAACGTGTTGTTTAGGACATACATGCTAATTTTGCAAGATGCGTTATTTCTCTCATAAAGTGCTTCCATTACATATGTATTTGTCTTTACTCTGTCACACTGTATTTCCTTATAACGTGGTATTCTTACATATTCTTTCGAGAGAAAACTCTCCTGTGCGTTCTCTTTTGGGGCTACATGCTTACAGATACACCCAACACCAAAGCTTTTCAAGTTAAAACGTGTTGTTTAGGAACAACTAGATAATTTCTCACGAAGCGGGATTTCCTTAAAATGTGGTTTTCTGAAAAATTTTGACGAAAGAAAATTCTCCTGTGGGTTCTCTTTTGAGGCTACACGTTTAGACGTACACGCCACACCAAATCCTTTCGAGTTACAAGTGTTGTTTAGGAGATACAAGCTAATTTTTTATGATGCTTTTTTTCATCTCTTAAAGTTTATGGGTTTCCAATACATACATATTTGTCTTTACTCAGCAACAATGTATTTCCTTATAACGTGGTATTCTTACATATCCTTTCAAGAGAAAACTCTCCTGTGCGTTCTTTTTTGAGGCTACACGCTTTGATATACACGCAACACCAAAGCTTTTCGCGTTACAACATGTTGTTTAGGAAAAAACAAGATAATTTCGCACGATGAAGGATTTCCTTAATACGTGGTTTTCTGAAAATTTTGACCAAAGAAAATTCTCCTATGGGTTCTCTTTTGAGACTACATGTTTAGATGTACAGGCCACACCAAATCTTTTTAAGTTACAACGTGTTGTTTAGGAAATACAAGCTAATTTTGTACGATGCGTTATTTCTTCTCGTAAAGTTTTTCCAATAAATAAGTATTTGTCTTTACTCTGCAAAACTGTATTTCCTTATAACGTAGTATTCTTACATATTTTTGAGAGAAAACTCTCCTGTGCATTCTCATTTGAGGCTACACGCTTAGACATACACGCAACAGCAAAGCATTTCGAGTTACAACGTGTTGTTTAGGAAGAACAAGATAATTTCTCACGATGCAGGATTTCCTTAAAACGTGGTTTTCTGACAAATTTTGACGAAAGAAAATTCTCCTGTGGGTTCTCTTTTGAGGCTACACGTTTAGACGTACACGCCACACCAAATCTTTTCGAGATACAACGTGTTGTTTAGGAGATACAAGCTAATTTTGCATGATGCGTTATTTCTTCTCGTAAAGTGTTTCCAATAAGTACATATTTGTCTATACTCTGCAACACTGTATTTCCTTATATCGTGGTATTCCTACATATTCTTTCGAGAGAAAACTACCCTGTGCGTTCTCTTTGGAGGCTACACGCTTAGACATACATGCAACAACAAAGCTTTTCGAGTTACAACGTGTAGATTAGGAAAAACAGGATAATTTCTCACGATGCGGGATTTCCTTAAAATGTGGTTTTCTGACAAATTTTGACGTAAGAAAATTCTCCTGTGGGTTCTCATTTGAGGCTACACATTTAGACGTACACGCCACACCAAATCTTTTTGAGTTACCACGTGTTGTTTAGGAGATACAAGCTAATTTTGTACCATGCGTTATTTTTTCTCATAATATGTTTCCAATACGTATGTATTTGTCTTTACTCTGCAGCAATATATTACCTTATAACGTGGTATTCTTACATATTCTTTCGAGAGAAAGCTCTCCTGTGCATTCTCTTTTGAGGCTACACGCTTACACATACACCCAACACCAAAGCTTTTCGAGTTACAATGTTTTGTTTATGAAAAACAAGATAATTGCGCACAATGCGGGATTTCCTTAAAACGTGGTTTTCTGACAAATTTTGACAAAAGAAAATTCTCCTGTGGGTTCTCCTTTGAGGCTACATGTTTAGACGTACACGCCACACCAAATCTTTTCGAGTTACAACGTGTTGTTTAGGAGATACAAGCTAATTTTGTACGATGCATTATTTCTTCTCCTAAAGTGTTTCCAATACTTACATATTTGTCTTTACTCTACAACACTGTATTTCCTTATAACATGGTATTCGTACATATTCTTTCGAGAGAAAACTCTCCTGTGCATTCTCTTTTGAGGCTACACGCTTAGACATACACGCAACACCAAAGCATTTCGAGTTAGAACGTGTTGTTTAGGAGAAACAAGATAATTTCGCACGATGCGGGAATTCCTTAAAACGTGGTTTTGTGACAAATTTTGAGGAAAGAAAATTCTCCTGTGGGTTTTCATTTGAGGCTAAACGTTTAGACGTACACGCCACACCAAATGTTTTCGAGTTACAACGTGTTGGTTAGGAGATACAAGCTAATTTTTTACGATGCTTTCTATCTTTTTGTAAAGTTTAAGTGTTTCCAAAAGGAACTAATTTATTTTTAATTTGTCACAATGTATTTCCTTATAACGTGGTATTTTTACATACTCGTTCGAGAGAAAGCTCTCCGGTGCTTTCTCTTTTGAGGCTACATGCTTAGACATACACGCAACACCAAAGATTTTCGAGTTACAATGTGTTGTTTAGGAAAAACAAGATAGTTTCGCACGATGCGGGATTTCCTTAATAAGTGGTTTTCTGACAAATTTTGACGAAAGAAAATTCTCCTGTGGGTTCTCTTTTGAGGCTACACATTTAGACGTACATGCCACACCAAATCTTTTCGAGTTACAACGTGTTGTTTAGGAGATACAAACTAATTTTTTACGATGCGTTATTTCTTCTCATAAAGTGTTTCAAATACATACGTATTTGTCTTTACTCTGCAAAACTGTATTTCCTTATAATGTTGTATTCTTACATGTTCTTTCGAGAGAAAACTCTTCTGTGCATTCTCTTTTGAGGCTACACGCTTAGACATTCACACAACACCAAAGCTTTTCGAGGTACAACGTGTTGTTTAGGAAAAACAAGATAATTTAACATGATGCGGGATTTCCATAAAACATGGTTTTCTGACAAATTTGGCGAAAGAAAATTCTCCTGTGGGTTCTCTTTTGAGGCTACACGTTTAGACGTACATGCCAAACCAAATCTTTTTGAGTTACAACGTGTTGTTTAGGAGATACAAGCTAATTTTTTATGATGCGTTATTTCTTCTCGTAAAGTTTTTCCAATAAATAAGTATTTGTCTTTACTCTGCAAAACTGTATTTCCTTATAACATGGTATCTTACATATTCTTTCGAGAGAAAACTATCCTGTGCGTTCTCTTTGGAGGCTACACGCTTAGACATACACTCAAGACAAAAGCTTTTCGAGTTACAACGTGTTGATTAGGAAAAACAAGATAATTTCGCACGATGCGGGATTTCCTTATAATGTGGTTTTCTTTCAAATTTTGATGTAAGAAAATTCTCCTGTGGGTTCTCTTTTGAGGCTACACATTTAGACGTACACGCCACACCAAATCTTTTTGAGTTACCACGTGTTGTTTAGGAGATACAAGCTAATTTTGTACCATGCATTATTTCTTCTCATAATATGTTTCCAATACGTATGTATTTGCCTCTACTCTGCAGCAATGTATTTCCTTATAACGTGGTATTCTTACATATTCTTTCGAGAGAAAACTCTCCTGTGCATTCTCTTTTGAGGCCACACACTTGCACATACACCCAACACCAAAGCTTTTAGAGTTACAATGTTTTGTTTATGAAAAACAAGATAATTGCGCACAATGCGGGATTTCCTTAAAACGTGGATTTCTGACAAATTTTGATGAAAGAAAATTCTCCTGTGGGTTCTCTTTTGAGGCTACATGTTTAGACGTACATGCCACACCAAATCTTTTCGAGTTACAACGTGTTGTGTAGGAGATACAAGCTCATTTTGTACGATGATTTATTTCATCTCGTAAAGTTTATGGGTTTCCAATACATACGTATTTGTCTTTATTCTGCAACACTGTATTTCCTTATAACGTGGTATCCTTACAAATTCTATCAAGAAAAAACTCTCCTGTGCATTCTCTTTTGCGGCTACACGCTTAGACATATACGCAACACCAAAGCTTTCGAGTTACAACGTGTTGTTTAGGAAAAACAAGATAATTTCGCACGATGCGGGATTTACTTAAAACGTGGTTTCTGAAAAATTTTGACGAAAGAAAATTCTCCTGTGGGTTCTCTTTTGAGGCTACACGTTTAGACGTACACGCCACACCAAATCTTTTCGAGTTACAACGTGTTGTTTAGGAGATACAAGCTAATTTTTTACGATGCTTTATATCTTCTTGTAAAGTTTAAGTGTTTCCAAAAGGAACTAATTTATTTTTAATTTGTCACAATGTATTTCCTTATAACGTGGTATTTTTACATACTCGTTCGATAGAAAGCTCTCCGGTGATTTCTCTTTTGAGGCTACATGCTTAGACATACACGCAACACCAAAGATTTTCGAGTTACAATGTGTTGTTTAGGAAAAACAAGATAGTTTCGCACGATGCGGGATTTCCTTAATAAGTGGTTTTCTGACAAATTTTGACGAAAGAAAATTCTCCTGTGGGTTCTTTTTTGAGGCTACACATTTAGACGTACATGCCACACCAAATCTTTTCGAGTTACAACGTGTTGTTTAGGAGATACAAACTAATTTTTTACGATGCGTTATTTCTTCTCATAAAGTGTTTCAAATACATACGTATTTGTCTTTACTCTGCAAAACTGTATTTCCTTATAATGTTGTATTCTTACATGTTCTTTCGAGAGAAAACTCTTCTGTGCATTCTCTTTTGAGGCTACACGCTTAGACATTCACACAACACCAAATCTTTTTGAGGTACAACGTGTTGTTTAGGAAAAACAAGATAATTTAACATGATGCGGGATTTCCATAAAACATGGTTTTCTGACAAATTTGGCAAAAGAAAATTCTCCTGTGGGTTCTCTTTTGAGGCTACACGTTTAGACGTACATGCCAAACCAAATCATTTTGAGTTACATCGTGTTGTTTAGGAGATACAAGCTAATTTTTTATGATGCGTTATTTCTTCTCGTAAAGTTTTTCCAATAAATAAGTATTTGTCTTTACTCTGCAAAACTGTATTTCCTTATAACATGGTATCTTACATATTCTTTCGAGAGAAAACTATCCTGTGCGTTCTCTTTGGAGGCCACACGCTTAGACATACACTCAAGACAAAAGCTTTTCGAGTTACAACGTGTTGATTAGGAAAAACAAGATAATTTCGCACGATGCGGGATTTCCTTAAAATGTGGTTTTCTGACAAATTTTGATGTAAGAAAATTCTCCTGTGGGTTCTCTTTTGAGGCTACACATTTAGACGTACACGCCACACCAAATCTTTTTGAGTTACCACGTGTTGTTTAGGAGATACAAGCTAATTTTGTACCATGCATTATTTCTTCTCATAATATGTTTCCAATACGTATGTATTTGCCTCTACTCTGCAGCAATGTATTTCCTTATAACGTGGTATTCTTACATATTCTTTCGAGAGAAAACTCTCCTGTGCATTCTCTTTTGAGGCCACACACTTGCACATACACCCAACACCAAAGCTTTTAGAGTTACAATGTTTTGTTTATGAAAAACAAGATAATTGCGCACAATGCGGGATTTCCTTAAAACGTGGATTTCTGACAAATTTTGATGAAAGAAAATTACCCTGTGGGTTCTCTTTTGAGGCTACATGTTTAGACGTACACGCCACAACAAATCTTTTCGAGTTACAACGTGTTGTGTAGGAGATACAAGCTCATTTTGTACGATGATTTATTTCATCTCGTAAAGTTTATGGGTTTCCAATACATACGTATTTGTCTTTATTCTGCAACACTGTATTTCCTTATAACGTGGTATCCTTACAAATTCTATCAAGAAAAAACTCTCCTGTGCATTCTCTTTTGAGGCTACACGCTTAGACATACACGCAACACCAAAGCTTTCGAGTTACAACGTGTTGTTTAGGAAAAACAAGATAATTTCGCACGATGCGGGATTTACTTAAAACGTGGTTTCTGAAAAATTTTGACGAAAGAAAATTCTCCTGTGGGTTCTCTTTTGAGGCTACACGTTTAGACGTACACGCCACACCAAATCTTTTCGAGTTACAACGTGTTGTTTAGGAGATACAAGCTAATTTTGTACGATGCGTTATTTCTTCTAGTAAAGTGTTTCCAATACGTACGTATTTGGCTTTAGTCTGCAACACTGTATTTCCTTATAACATGGTATTCTTACATATTCTTTCGAGAAAAAACTCTCCTGTGCATCCTTTTTTGAGGCTACACGCTTAGACATACACGCAACACCAAAGCTTTTCGCGTTACAACGTGTTGTTTAGGAAAAACCAGATAATTTCGCACAATGAGGGATTTCCTTAATACGTGGTTTTCTGACATATTTTGACCAAAGAAAATTCTCCTATGGGTTCTCTTTTGAGACTACACGTTTAGACGTACAGGCCAGTCCAAATCTTTTTTAAGTTACAACGTGTTGTTTAGGCGATACAAGCTAATTTTGTACGATGCGTTATTTCTTCTTGTAAAGTTTTTCCAATAAATAAGTATTTGTCTTTACTCTGCAACACTGTATTTCCTTATAACGTGTCATTCTTACATATTCTTTCGAGAAAAAACTCTCCTCTGCCTTCTCTTTTGGGGCTACATGCTTAGACATACACCCAACACCAAAGCTTTTCGAGTTAAAACGTGTTGTTTAGGAAGATCTAGATAATTTCTCACGATGCGTGATTTCCTTAAAACGTGGTTTTCTGACAAAATTTGATGAAAGAAAATTGTCCTATGTGTTCTCTTTTGAGGCTAAACGTTTAGACGTACACACCACACCAAATCTTTTCGGGTTACAACGTGTTGTTTAGGAGATACTAGCTAATTTTTTACGATGCTTTATTTCATCTCGTAAAGTTTATGGGTTTCCAATACATACGCATTTGTCTTTACTCTGCAACACTGTATTCCCTTATAACGTGGTATTCTTACATATTCTTTCGAGAGAAAACTCTCCTGTGTGTTCTCTTTTGAGGCTACACGCTTAGTCATACACGCAACACCAAAGCTTTTCGAGTTACAATGTGTTGTTTAGGAAAAACAACATAATTTCGCACGATGCGGGATTTCCTTAAAACGTGGATTTCTGAAAATTTTTGACGAAAGAAAATTGTCCTGTGTGTTCTCTTTTGAGGCTACACGTTTAGACGTACACGCCACACCAAATCCTTTCGAGTTACAACGTGTTGTTTAGGAGATACAAGCTAATTTTCTATGATGCGTTATTTCTTCTCGTAACGTGTTTCCAATACGTACATATTTGCCTTTAGTCTGCAACACTGTATTTCCTTATAACGTGGTATTCTTACATAATCTTTCGAGAGAAAACTCTCCTGTGTGTTCCCCTTTGAGGCTACACGCTTAGACATACAGGCAACACCAAAGCTTTTCGCGTTACAACGTGTTGATTAGGAAAAACAATATAATTTCGCGCGATGCGGGATTTCCTTAATAAGTGGTTTTCTGACAAATTTTGACCAAGGAAAATTCTCCTATGGGTTCTCTTTTGAGGCTACACGTTTAGACGTACAGGCCACACCTAATCTTTTTAAGGTACAACGTGTTGTTTAGGAGATACAAGCTAATTTTGTACGATAGGTTATTTCTTCTCGGAAAGTATTTCTAATAAGTAAAAATATGTCTTTACTCTGCAACACTGTATTTCCTTATAACGTGGTATTCTTACATATTCTTTCGAGAGAAAACTCTCCTGTGCGTTCTCATTTGAGGCTACACGCTTAGACATACACGCAACACCAAAGTTTTTCGAGTTACAATGTGTTGTTTAGGAAGAACAAGATAATTTCCCACGATGCGGGATTTCCTTAAAACGTGGTTTTCTGACAAATTTTGATGAAAGAAAATTCTCCTGTGGGTTCTCTATTAAGGCTACACGTTTAGACGTACACACCACACCAAATCTTTTTGAGTTACAACGTGTTGTTTAGGAGATACAAGCTAATTTTTTTTATGATGCCTTATTTCTTCTCGTAAAGTTTAAGTGTTTCCAATACGTATGAATTTGCCTTTACTGTGCAACACTGTATTTCCTTATTACGTGGTATTCTTACATATTCTTTCGACAGTAAACTCTCCTGTGCGTTCTCTTTGGAGGCTACACGCCTAGACATACACGCCTAGACATACACGCAACACCAAAGCTTTTCGAGTTACAACGTGTTGTTTAGGAAAAACAAGATAATTTCGCATGATGCGGGATTTCCTTAAAACGTGGTTTTCTGACAAATTTTGAAGAAAGAAAATTCTCCTGTGGGTTCTCTTTTGAGGGTACACGTTTAGACATACACGCCACACCAAATCCTTTCGAGTTATAACGTGTTGTTTAGGAGATACAAATTAATTTTTTACTATGTGTTATTTCTTCTCGTAAAGTTTAAGTGTTTCCAATAAGTATGTATTTGTCTTTACTCTGCAACACTATATTTCCTTATAACGTGGTATTCTTACATATTCTTTCGGGAGAAAACTCTCCTGTGCGTTCTCTTTTGAGGCTACACGCTTAGAAATACACGCAACACCAAAGCTTTTCAAGTTACAATGTGTTGTTTAGGAAAAACAAGATATTTTCGCACGATGGGGGATTTCCGTAAAACGTGGTTTTTGACAAATTTTGACCAAAGAAAACTCTCCTGTGGATTCTCTTTTGAGGCTACACGTTTAGACGTACACACCACACCAAATCTTTTCCAGTTACAACGTGTTGCTTAGGAGATACAAGCTAATTTTGCATGATGCTTTATTTCTTCTCGTAAAGTGTTTCCAATAAGTATGTATTTGTCTATACTCTGCAACACTGTATTTCCTTATAACGTGGTATTCTTACATATTCTTTCGAGAGAAAACTCTCCTGGGCATTCCCCTTTGAGGCTACGCACTTAGACATACACGCAACACCAAAGCTTTTCGAGTTACAACGTGTTGTTTAGGAAAAACAAGATAATTACGCCCGATGCGGGATTTCCTTAATAAGTGGTTTTCTGACAAATTTTGACCAAGGAAAATTCCTCTATGGGTTCTCTTTTGTGGCTACACGTTTAGACGTACAGGCCACACCAAATCTTTTTAAGTTACAACGTGTTGCTTAGGAGATACAAGCTAATTTTGTACGATGCGTTATTTCTTCTCCTAAAGTTTTTCCAATAAGTAAGTATATGTCTTTATTCTACAACGTGGTATTCTTACATATTCTTTCAAGAGAAAACTCTCCTGTGCGTTCTCATTTGAGGCTACACGCTTAGACATATACGCAACACCAACGCTTTTCGAGTTACAACGTGTTGTTTAGGAAGAACAAGATAATTTCGCATGATGCGGGATTTATGGGTTTCCAATACTTACGTATTTGTCTTTATTCTGCAACACTGTATTTCCTTATAACGTGGTATCCTTACAAATTCTATCGAGAAAAAAATCTCCTGTGCGTTCTCTTTTGAGGCTACACGCTTAAACATACAAGCAACACCAAAGCTTTTCGAGTTACAACGTGTTGTTTAGGATTTCCTTAAAGCGGGATTTCCTTAAAACGTGGTTTTCTGAAAAATTTTGACGAAAGAAAATTCTCCTGTGGGTTCTCTTTTGAGGCTACACGTTTAGACGTACAGGCCACACCAAATCTTTTCGAGTTACAACGTGTTGTTTAGGAGATACAAGCTAATTTTGTACATTGCGTTATTTCTTCTCGTAAAGTGTTTCCAATACGTATGTATTTGCCTTTACTCTGCGACACTGTATTTCCTTATAAAGTGGTATTCTTACATACTCTTTCGAGAGAAAACTCTCCTGTGCGTTCTCTTTTGAGGCTACACGCTTAGACATACACGCAACACCAAAGCTTTTCGAGTTAAAACGTGTTGTTTAGGAAAAAGAAGATAATTGCGCACGATGCGGGATTTCCTTAAAACGTGGGTTCTCTTTTGAGGGTACACGTTTAGACGTACAAGCCACACCAAATCCTTTCGAGTTATAACGTGTTGTTTAGGAGATACAAGCTAATTTTTTACTATTTGTTATTCCACGTTATATGGAAAAACAGTGTTGCAGAGTAAAGACAAATATGTACGTATTGGAAACACTTTACGAGAAGAAATAACACATGGTAAAAAATTAGCTTGTATCTCCTAAACAACACGTTGTAACTCAAAAGGATTTGGTGTGGTGTTTATCTAAAGGTGTAGCCTCAAAAGAGAACCCACAGGAGAATTTTCGTTGGTCAAAATTTTTTCAGAAAACCACGTTTTCTGGAAATCCCGCATCGTGCGAAATTATCTTGTTTTTCCTAAACAACACGTTGTAACTCGAAAAGCTTTGGTTTTGCATGTATGTCTAAGCGTGTAGCCTCAAAAGAGAACGCACAGGAGAGTATTCTCTTGAAAGAATATGTAAGAATACCACGTTATAAGGACATACAGTGTTGCACAGTAAAGACAGATACATACATATTGGAAACACTTTATGAGAAGGAATAATACATCATACAAAATTAGCTTGTATTTCCTAAACAACACGGTGTAACGCGAAAAGATTTTGTGTGGCGTGTACGTTGAAACGTGTAGCCTCAAAAGAGAACCCACAGGAGAATTTTCTTTCGTCAAAATATGTCGGAAAACCACGTTTTAAGGAAATCCCGCATCGTGCGAAATTATCTTGTTTTTCCTAAACAACACGTTGTAACTCGAAAAGCTTTGGTGTAAACAACACGTTGTAACTCGAAAATATTTGGTGTTGTGTTTACATCTAAATGCGTAGCCTCAAAAGAGAACACAAAGGAGAATTTTCTTTGGTCAAAATTTTTTCAGAAAACCACGTTTTAAGGAAGTCCTGCATCATGCGAAATTATCTTGTTTTTCCTAAACAACACGTTGTAACTCGAAAAGCTTTGGTGTTGCGTGTATGTCTAATCATGTAGCCTCAAAAGAGAATGCACAGTAGAGTATTCTCTCGAAAGAATATGTAAGAATACCACGTTATAAGGAAATACAGTGTTGCAGAGTAAAGACAGATACTTACTTATTGGAAACACTTTACGAGAAGGAATAATACATCGTACAAAATTAGCTTGTATTTCCTAAACAACACGTTGTAACTTGAAGGATTTGGTGTGACGTGTAAGTTGAAACGTGTAGCCTCAAAAGAGAACCCACAGGAGAATTTTCTTTCGTCAAAATTTGTCAGAAAACCACGTTTTAAGGAAATCCCGCATTGTGCGAAATTATCTTGTTTTTCCTAAACAACACATTGTAACTCGAAAGCTTTGGTCTTGCATGTATGTCTAAACGTGTGGCCTCAAAAGATAACGCACAGGAGAGTTTTCTCTCGAAAGAATATATAAGAATACCACGTTATAAGGAAATACAGTGTTGCAGAGTAAAGACAAATACGTATGTATTGGAAACACTTTACGAGAAGAAATAACGCATCGTACAAAATTAGCTTGTATCTCCTAAACAAAACGATGTAACTCGAAAAGATTTGGTGTGGCGTGTACGTCTAAACGTGTAGCCTCAAAAGTGAACTTACAGGAGTATTTTCTTTCGTCAAAATTTGTCAGAAAACCACGTTTTATGGAAATCCCGCATCGTAGAAATTATCTTGTTTTTCCTAAACAACACGTTGTAACTCGAAAAGCTTTGGTGCTGCGTGTATGTCTAAGCGTGTAGCCTCAAAAGAGAACGCACAGGAGAGTTTTCTCTCGAAAGAATATGTAAGAATACCGCGTTATAAGGAAATACAGTGTTGCAGAGTAAAGACAAATAAGTAAGTATTGGACACAATTTATGAGAAGAAATAACGCATCGTAAAAAATTAGCTTGTATCTCCTAAACAACACGTTGTAACTCGAAAAGATTTGGTGTGACATGTACGTCTAAACATGTACCCTCAAAAGAGAACTCACAGGAGAATTTTCTTTCATCAAATTTGTCAGAAAACACGTTTTAAGGAAATCTCGCATCGTGCAAAATTATCTTGTTTTTACTAAACAACACGGTGTAACTCGAAAAGCTTTGGTGTTGAGTGTTTGTCTAAGCGTGTAGCCTCAAAAGAGAACGCACAGGAGAGTTTTCTCTCGAAAGAATATGTAAGAATACCACGTTATAAGGAAATACAGTGTTGCAGAGTAAAGACAAATAAGTACTTATTGGAAACACTTTAGGAGAAGAAATAACGCATCGTAAAAAATTTGCTTGTATCTCGTAAACAACACGTTGTAACTCGAAAAGATTTGGTGTGGCTCATACGTCTAAACGTGTAGCCTCAAAAGAGAACCCACAGGAGAACTTTCTTTCGTCAACATTTGTCAGAAAACCACGTTTTAAGGAAATCCCGCATCGTGCAAAATTATCTTGTTTTTCCTAAACAACACGTTGTAACTCGAAAAGCTTTGGTGCTGCATGTATGTCTATGCGTGTAGCCACTTAAGAGAAGGCACAGGAGATTTTTCTCTCGAAAGAACATGTAAGAATACAACGTTATAAGGAAATACAGTGTTGCAGAGTAAAGACAAATACGTACTTATTGGAAACACTTTACGAGAAGAAATAAGGCATCGTAAAAAATTAGCTTGTATCTCCTAAACAACACGTGGTAACTCGAAAAGATTTGGTGTGGCGTGCACGTCTAAACGTGTAGCCTCAAAAGAGAACCAACAGGAGAATTTTCTTTCGTCAAAATTTGTCAGAACACCACTTTTTACGGAAATCCCGCATCGTGCGAAATTATCTTGTTTTTCATAAACAACACGTTGTAACTCGAAAAGTTTTGGTGTTGCCTGTATGTCTAAGTGTGTAGCCTCAAAAGGGAACGCACAGGATAGTTTTCTTTCGACAGAATATGTAAGAATATCACGTTATAAGGAAATACAGTGTTGCAGAGTAAAGACAAATACGTACGTATTGGAAACACTTTATGAGAAGAAATAACGCAGCGTACAAAATTAGCTTGTATCTCCTAAACAACATGTGGTAACTCGAAAGGATTTGGTGTGGCGTGCACGTCTAAACGTGAAGCCTCAAAAGGGAACCCACAGGAGAATTTTCTTTCGTCAAAATTTGTCAGAAAACCACGTTTTAAGGAAATCCCGCATCGTGCGAAATTATCTTGTTTTTCATAAACAACACGTTGTAACTCGAAAAGCTTTGTTGTTGCCTGTATGTCTAAGTGTGTAGTCTCAAAAGGGAATGCACAGGATAGTTTTCTCTTGAAAGAATATGTAAGAAAACCACGTTTTAAGAAATACAGTGTTGCAGAGTAAAGACAAATATGTACGTATTGGAAACACTTTACGAGAAGAATTAACGCATTGTACAAAATTAGCTTGTATCTCCTAAACAATACGTTGTAATTCGAAAAGATTTGGTGTGGCGTGTACGTCTAAATATGTAGCCTCAAAAGAGAACACACAGGAGAATTTTCTTTCGTCAAAATTTGTCAGAATCCACGTATTAAGGAAATCCCGCATTGTGCGAAATTATCTTGTTTTTCCTGCACAACACTTCGTAACTCGAAAAGCTTTGGTGTTGCGTGTATGTCTAAACGAGTGGCCTCAAAAGAGAATGCACAGGAGAGATTTCTCTCGAAAGAATATATAAGAATACCACGTTATAAGGAAATACAGTGTTGCAGAGTAAAGACAAATACGTAGGTATTGGAAACACTTTACGAGAAGTAATAACGCATCGTACAAAATTAGCTTGTATCTCCTAAACAACACGATGTAACTCGAAAAGATTTGGTGTGGCGTGTACGTCTAAACGTGTAGCCTCAAAAGAGAACTCACAGGATAATTTTCTTTCGTCAAAATTTGTCAGAAAACCACGTTTTATGGAAATCCCGCATCGTGGAAATTATCTTGTTTTTCCTAAACAACACGTTGTAACTCGGAAAGCTTTGGTGCTGCGTGTATGTCTAAGCGTGTAGCCTCAAAAGAGAACGCACAGGAGAGTTTTCTCTCGAAAGAATATGTAAGAATACCACGTTATAAAGAAATACAGTGTTGCAGAGTAAAGACTAATAAGTACGTATTGGACACATTTTACGAGAAGAAATAACGCATCGTAAAAAATTAGCTTGTATCTCCTAAACAACACGTTGTAACTCGAAAAGATTTGGTGTGACGTGTACGTCTAAACGTGTAGCCTCAAAAGGGAACTCACAGGAGAATTTTCTTTCATCAAAATTTGTCAGAAAACACGTTTTAAGGAAATCTCGCATCGTGCAAAATTATCTTGTTTTTCCTAAAAAACACGGTGTAACTCGAAAAGCTTTGGTGTTGAGTGTTTGTCTAAGCGTGTAGCCTCAAAAGAGAATGCACAGGAGAGTTTTCTCTAGAAAGAATATGTAAGAATACCACGTTATAAGGAAATACAGTGTTGCAGAGTAAAGACAAATAAGTACATATTGGAAACACTTTAGGAGAAGAAATAACGCATCGTAAAAAATTTGCTTGTATCTCCTAAACAACACGTTATAACTCGAAAAGATTTGGTGTGGCGTGTATGTCTAAACCTGTAGCCTCAAAAGACAACGCACAGGAGAACTTTCTTTCTTAGGATATACAAACTAATTTTTACTATGTGTTATTTCCTCTCGTAAAGCTTAAGTGTTTCCAATAAGTATGCATTTGTCTTTACTCTGCAACACTGTATTTCCTTATAACGTAGTGTTCCTACATATTCTTTCGGGAGAAAACTCTCCTGTGCGTTCTCTTTTGAGGCTACACGTTTAGACGTACACGCCACACCAAATCTTTTTGAGTTACAACTTGTTGTTTAGGAGGTACAAGCTTATTTTTTAACGATGAATTATTTCTTCTCTTAAAGTTTAAGTGTTTCCAATATGTATATATTTGCCTCTACTCTGCAACACTGTATTTCCTTATAACGTGGTATTCTTACATATTCTTTCGAGAGAAAACTCTCCTGTGCGTTCTCTTTGGAGGCTACACGCTTAGATATTCACGCAACACCAAAGCTTTTCGAGTTACAACGTGTTGTTTAGGAAAAACAAGATAATTTCGCATGATGCGGGATTTCCTTAAAACGTGGTTTTCTGACAAATTTTGATGAATGAAAATTCTTCTGTGGGTTCTCTTTTGAGGCTACACGTTTAGACGTACACGCCACACCAAATCCTTTCGAGTTATAACGTGTTGTTTAGGATATACAAACTAATATTTACTATGTGTTATTTCTTCTCGTAAAACTTAAGTGTTTCCAATAAGAATGCATTTGTCTTTACTCTGCAACACTGTATTTCCATATAACGTGGTATTCCTACATATTCTTTTGGAAGAAAACTCTCCTGTGCGTTCTCTTTTGAGGCTACACGCTTAGACATACACGCAACACCAAAGCTTTTCGAGTTACAACGTGTTGTTTAGGAAAAACAAGATAATTTCGCATGATGCGGGATTTCCTTAAAACGTGGTTTTCTGACAAATATTGATGAAAGAAAATTCTCCTGTGGGTTCTCTTTTGAGGCTACACGTTTAGATGTACACGCCACACCTAATCTTTTCAAGTTATAACGTGTTGTTTAGGATATACAAACTAATTTTTACTATGTGTTATTTCCTCTCGTAAAGCTTAAGTGTTTCCAATAAGTATGCATTTGTCTTTTCTCTGCAACAATGTATTTCCTTATAACGTGGTATTCCTACGTATTCTTTCGGAAGAAAACTCTCCTGTGCCTTCTCTTTGAGGCTACATGCTTAGACATACACGCAACACCAAAGCTTTTCGAGTTACAACATGTTGTTTAGGAAAAACAAGATAATTTCGCACGATGCGGTATTTCCTTAAAACGTGGTTTTCTGACAAATTTTGACGAATGAAAACTCTCCTGTGGGTTCTCTTTTGAGGCTACACCTTTAGACATACATGCCACACCAAATCTTGTCGAGTTAAAACGTGTTGTTTAGGAGATACGAGCTAATTTTGCATGATGCGTTATTTCTTCTCCTAAAATGTTTCCAATAAGTACATATTTGTCTAAATTCTGCAACATTGTATTTCCTTATAACGTGGTATTCTTACATATTCTTTGAGAGAAAACTATCCTGTGCATTCTCTTTGGAGGCTACACGCTTAGACATACACGCACCACCAAAGCTTTTCGAGTTACAACGTGTTGATTAGGAAAAACAAGATAATTTTGCACGATGCAGGATTTCCTTAAAACGTGGTTTTCTGACAAATTTTGATGAAAGAAAACTCTCCTGTGGGTTCTCTTTTGAGGCTACACTTTTAGACGTACAGGCCACACCAAATTTTTTCGAGTCACAACGTGTTGTTTAGGACATACAAGCTAATTTTGCAAGATGCGTTATTTCTCTCATAAAGTGCTTCCATTACGTACATATTTTACTTTACTCTGCCACACTGTATTTCCTTATAACATGGTATTCTTACATATTCTTTCGAGAGAAATCTCTCCTGTGCGTTCTCTTTGGAGGCTATACGCTTAGATATTCACGCAACACCAAAGCATTTCTAGTTACAACATGTTGTTTAGGAAAAGCAAGATAATTTCGCATGATGCGGGATTCCCTTAAAACGTGGTTTTCTGAAAAGTGTTGAGGAAAGAAAATTCTCCTGTGGGTTCTCTTTTGAGGCTACACGTTTAGACGCACACGCCACACCAAATCCTTTCGAGTTATAACGTGTTGTTTAGGATATACAAGCTAATTTTGTACTATGTGTTATTTCTTCTCGTAAAGCTTAACTGTTTCTAATAAGTATGTATATGTCTTTACTCTGCAACACTGTATTTCCTTATAACGTGGTATTCCTACATATGCTTTCGGGAGAAAACTCCCCTGTGCGTTCTCTTTTGAGGCTACACCTTAGACGTACACGCCACACCAAATCTTTTTGAGTTACAACTTGTTGTTTAGGAGATACAAGCTAATTTTTTAAAGATGAATTATTTATTCTCGTAAAGTTTAAGTGTTTCCAATACGTATGTATTTGCCTCTACTCTGCAACACTGTATTTCCTTATAACGTGATATTCTTACATATTCTTTCGAGAGAAAACTCTCCTGTGTGTTCTCTTTGGAGGCTACACGCTTAGACATTCACGCAACACCAAAGCTTTTCGAGTTACAACGTGTTGTTTAGGAAAAACAAGATAATTTCCCATGATGCAGGATTTCCGTAAAACGTGGTTTTCTGACAAATTTTGACGAAAGAAAATTCTTCTGTGGGTGGTTTTTTGAGGCTGCACGTTTAGACGTACACGCCACACCAAATCCTTTCGAATTATAACGTGTTGTTTAGGATATACAAGCTAATTTTGTACTACGTGTTATTTCTTCTCGTAAAGCTTAAGTGTTTCCAATAAGTATGTATTTGTTTTTACTCTGCAACACTGTATTCCCTTATAACGTGGTATTCTTACATATTCTTTCGAGAGAAAACTCTCCTGTGCGTTCTCTTTTGAGGCTACACGCTTAGACATACACGCAACACCAAAGCTTTTTGAGTTGCAACATGTTGTTTAGGAAAAACAAGATAATTTCGCACGATGCGGTATTTCCTTAAAACGTGGTTTTCTGACAAATTTTGACGAAAGAAAACTCTCCTGTGGGTTCTCTTTTGAGGCTACACGTTTAGACATACACGCCACACCAAATCTTGTCGAGTTACAACGTGTTGTTTAGCAGATACAAGCTAATTTTACATGATGCGTTATTTCTTCTCCTAATGTGTTTCCAATAAGTACATATTTGTCTATACTCTGCAACACTGTATTTCCTTATAACGTGGTATTCTTACATATTCTTTCGAGAGAAAATTATCCTGTGCGTTCTCTTTGGAGGCTACACGCTTAGAAATACACGCACCACCAAAGCTTTTCGAGTTACAACGTGTTGATTAGGAAAAACAAGATAATTTCGCACGATGCGGGATTTCCTTAAAACGTGGTTTTCTGACAAATTTTGACGTAAGAAAATTCTCCTGTTGGTTCTCTTTTGAGGCTACACATTTAGATGTACACGCCACACCAAATCTTTTTGAGTTACCACGTGTTGTTTCGGAGATACAAGCTAATTTAGTACCATGCGTTATTTCTTCTCATAATGTGTTTCCAATACGTACGTATTTGTCTTTACTCTGTAGCAATATATTTCCTTATAATGTGGTATTCTTACATATTCTTTCGGGAGAAAATTCTTCTGTGCATTCTCTTTTGAGGCTACATGCTTAGACATACACGCAACACCAAATCCTTTCAAGTTATAACGTGTTGTTTAGGATATACAAGCTAATTTTTTACTATGTTTTATTTCTTCTCGTAAAGTTTAAGTGTTTCCAATAAGTATGTATTTGTCTTTACTCTGCAACACTGTATTTCCTTATAACGTGGTATTCCTATATATTCTTTGGGAGAAAACTCTCCTGTACGTTCTCTTGTGAGGCTACATGCTTAGACATATACGCAACATCAAAGCTTTTCGAGTTACAACATGTTGTTTAGGAAAAACAAGATAATTTCGCAGGATGCAGGATTTCCTTAAAACGTGGTTTTCTGACAAATTTTGACGAAAGAAAACCCTCCTGTGGGTTCTCCTTTGAGGCTACACGTTTAGTCGTTCACGCCACACCAAATCTTTTTGAGTTGCAACGTGTTGTTCAGGAGATACAAGCTAATTTTGCATGATGCGTTATTTCTTTTCGTAAAGTGTTTCCAATAAGTACATATTTGTCTATACTCTGCAACATTGTATTTCCTTATAACTGGTATTCTTACATATTCTTTCGAGAGAAAACTATCCTGTGCGTTCTCTTTGGAGGCTACACGCTTAGACATACACGCAACACCAAAGCTTTTCGAGTTACAACGTGTTGATTAGGAAAAACAGGATAATTTCGCACGATGCGGGATTTCCTTAAAATGTGGTTTTCTGACAAATTTTGACGTAAGAAAATTCTGCTGTGGGTTCTCTTTTGAGGCTACACATTTAGACGTGCACGCCACACCAAATCTTTTTGAGTTACCACGTGTTGTTTAGGAGATACAAGCAAATTTTGTACCATGCATTATTTCTTCTCATAATATGTTTCCAATACGTATGTATTTGTCTTTACTCTGCAGCAATATATTTCCTTATAACGTGGTATTCCTACATATTCTTTGGGAGAAAACTCTCCTGTGCATTCTCTTTTGAGGCTACACGCTTACACATACACCCAACACCAAAGCTTTTCAAGTTACAATGTTTTGTTTATGAAAAACAAGATAAATGCGCACAATGCGGGATTTCTTTAAAACGTGGTTTTCTGACAAATTTTGACGAAAGAAAATTCTCCTGTGGGTTCTCTTTTGAGGCTACATGTTTAGACCTACACGCCACACCAAATCTTTCGAGTTACAAACTGTTCTTTAGGAGATACAAGCTAATTTTTACGATGCGTTATTTCTTCTCCTAAAGTGTTTCCAATACGTACGTATTTGTCTTTACTCTACAACACTGAATTTCCTTATAACATGGTATTCGTACATATTCTTTCGAGAGAAAACTCTCCTGTGCATTCTCTTTTGAGGCTACACGCTTAGACATACACGCAACACCAAAGCATTTCGAATTAGAACGTGTTGTTTAGGAAAAACAAGATAATTTCGCACGATGTGGGAATTCCTTAAAACGTGGTTTTCTGACAAATTTAGAGGAAATAAAATTCTCCTGTGGGTTTTCATTTGAGGCTAAACATTTAGACGTACACGCCACACCAAATGTTTTCGAGTTACAACGTGTTCTTTAGGAGATACAAGCTAATTTTTTACGATGCTTTATATCTTCTTGTAAAGTTTAAGTGTTTCCAAAAGGAACGTATTTATCTTTAATTTGCCACAATGTATTTCTTTATAAAGTGGTATTCTTACATACTCGTTCGAGAGAAATCTCTCCTGTGCGTTCTCTTTTGAGGCTACATGCTTAGACATACACACAACTCCAAAGATTTTCGAGTTACAATGTGTTGTTTAGGAAAAACAAGATAGTTTCGCATGATGCGGGATTTCCTTAATAAGTGGTTTTCTGACAAATTTTGAGGAAAGAAAATTATCCTGTGGGTTCTCTTTTGAGGCTGCACGTTTAGACGTACATGCCACACCAAATCTTTTTGAGTTACAACGTGTTGTTTAGGAGATACAAACTAATTTTTTACGATGCGTTATTTCTTCTCATAGAGTGTTTCAAATACATATGTATTTGTCTTTACTCTGCAAAACTGTATTTCCTTATAATGTGGTATTCTTACATGTTCTTTCGAGAGAAAACTCTCCTGTGCGTTCTCCTTTGAGGCTACACGCTTAGACATACACGAAACATCAAAGCTTTTCGAGTTACAACGTGTTGTTTAGGAAAAACAAGATAATTTCGCACGATGAGTGATTTCCTTAAAACATGGATTTCTGACAAATTTTACGAACAAAAATTCTCCTGTGGGTTCTCTTTTGAGGCTACACGTTTAGACGTACACGCCACACCAAATCTTTTCGAGTTACAATGTTTTGTTTAGGAGATACAAGCTAATTTTGTATGATGCGTTATTTCTTCTCATAAAGTTTTTCCAATAAGTATTTGTCTTTACTCTGCAACACTGTATTTCCTTATAACGTGGTATTCTTATATATTTTTTCGAGAGAAAACTCTCCTGTGCGTTCTCATTTGAGGCTACACGCTGAGACATACACGCAACAGCAAAGCTTTTCGAGTTACAACTTGTTGTTTAGGAAGAACAAGATAATTTCTCACGATGCGGGATTTCCTTAAAACGTGGTTTTCTGACAAATTTTGACGAAAGAAAATTCTCCTGTGGGTTCTCTTTTGAAGCTAAACGTTTAGACGTACACACCACACCAAATCTTTTTGAGTTGCAACTTGTTGTTTAGGAGATACAAGCTAATTTTTTTACAATGAATTATTTCTTCTCGTAAAGGTTAAGTGTTTCCAATACGTATGTATTTGCCTCTACTCTGCAACACTGTATTTCCTTATAACGTGGTATTCTTACATATTCTTTCGAGAGAAAACTCTCCTGTGCGTTCTCTTTGGAGGCTACACACTTAGACATTCAGGCAACACGAAAGTTTTTCGAGGTACAACGTGTTGTTTAGGAAAAACAAGATAATTTCGCATGATGCGGGATTTCCTTAAAACGTGGTTTTCTGACAAATTATGACGAAAGAAAATTCTCCTGTGGGTTCTCTTTTGAGGCTTCATGTTTAGACGTACACGCCACACCAAATCCTTTCGAGTTCTAACGTGTTGTTTAGGATATACAAGCTAATTTTGTACTATGTGTTATTTCTTCTCGTAAAGCTTAAGTGTTTCCAATATGTATGTATTTGTCTTTACTCTGCAACACTGTATTTCCTTATAACGTAGTATTCCTACATATTCTTTCAGGAGAAAACTCTCCTGTGCGTTATCTTTTGAGGCTACACGTTTAGACGTACACGCCACAACAAATCTTTTTGAGTTACAACTTGTTGTTTCGGAGATACAAGCTAATTTTTTAACGATGAATTATTTCTTCTCGTAAAGTTTAAGTTTTTCCAATATGTATATATTTGCCTCTACTCTGCAACACTGTATTTCCTTATAACGTGGTATTCTTATATATTCTTTCGAGAGAAAACTCTCCTGTGTGATCTCTTTGGAGGCTACATGCTTAGACATTAACGCAACACCAAAGCTTTTCGAGTTACAACGTGTTTTTTAGGAAAAACAAGATAATTTCGCATGATGCGGGATTTCTTTAAACGTGGTTTTCTGACAAATTTTGATGAAAGAAAATTCTCCTGTGGGTTCTCTTTTGAGGCTACACATTTAGACGTACACGCCACACCAAATCCTTTCGAGTTATAACGTGTTGTTTAGGGTATACAAACTAAATTTTACTATGTGTTATTTCGTCTTCTAAAGCTTAAGTGTTTCCAATAAGTATGCATTTGTCTTTACTCTGCAACACTGTATTTCCTTATAACGTGGTATTCCTACATATTCTTTCGGAAGAAAACTGTCCTGTGCATTCTCTTTTGAGGCTACACGCTTAGACATACACGCACCACCAAAGCTTTTCGAGTTACATGTTGTTTAGGAAAACAAGATAATTTCGCACGATGAGGTATTTCCTTAAAACGTGGTTTTCTGACAAATTTAGACGAAAGAAAAGTCTCCTGTGGTTTCTCTTTTGAGGCTACACGTTTAGACATACACGCCACACCAAATCTTGTCGAGTTACAACGTGTTGTTTAGGAGATACAAGCTAATTTTGCATGATGTGTTATTTCTTCTCCTAAAGTGTTTCCAATAAGTACATATTTGTCTAAATTCTGCAACACTGTATTTCCTTATAACGTGGTATTCTTACATATTCTTTCGAGAGAAAACTATCCTGTGCGTTCTCTTTGGAGGCTACACGCTTAGACATACACGCACCACCAAAGCTTTTCGAGTTACAACGTGTTGATTAGGAAAAACAAGATAATTTCGCACGATGCGGGATTTCCTTAAAACGTGGTTTTCTGACAAATTTTGACGAAAGAAAACTCTCCTGTGGGTTCTCTTTTGAGGCTACACTTTTAGACGTACACGCCACACCAAACCTTTTCGAGTTACAACGTGTTGTTTAGGACATACAAGCTAATTTTGCAAGATGCGTTATTTCTCTCATAAAGTGCTTCCATTACATACGTATTTGTCTTTACTCTGCCACACTGTATTTCCTTATAACGTGGTATTCTTACATATTCTTTTGAGAGAAAACTCTCCTGTGCATTCTCTTTGGAGGCTACACGCTTAGACATTCACGCAACACCAAAGCTTTTCGAGTTACAATGTGTTGTTTAGGAAAAACAAGATAATTTCACATGATGCGGGATTCCCTTAAAACGTGGTTTTCTGAAAACTTTTGACGAAAGAAAATTCTCCTGTGGGTACTCTTTTGAGGCTACACGTTTAGATGTACACGCCACACCAAATCCTATCGAGTTATAACGTGTTGTTTAGGATATATAAGCTACTTTTGTACTATGTGTTATTTCTTTTCGTAAAGCTTAACTGTTTCCAATAAGTATGTATTTGTCTTTACTCTGCAACACTGTATTTCCTTATAAGTGGTATTCCTACATATTCTTTCTGGAGAAAACTCCCCTGTGCGTTCTCTTTTGAGGCTACACGTTTAGACGTACACGCCACACCAAATCTTTTTGAGTTACAACTTGTTGTTTAGGAGATACAAGCTAATTTTTTTACGATGAACCATTTCTTCTCGTAAAGTTTAAGTGTTTACAATACGTATGTTCTTGCCTCTACTCTGCCACACTGTATTTCCTTATAACGTGATATTCTTACATATTCTTTCAAGAGAAAACTCTCCTGTGCGTTCTCTTTGGAGGCTACACGCTTAGACATTCACCCAACACCAAAGCTTTTCGAGTTACAACGTGTTGTTTAGGAAAAACAAGATAATTTCGCTTGATGCGGGATTTCCTTAAAACGTGGTTTTCTGACAAATTTTGACGAAAGAAAAATCTCCTGTGGGTTCTCTTTTGAGACTACACGTTTAGACGTACACGCCACACCAAATCCTTTCGAGTTATAACGTGTTGTTTAGGAGATACAAGCTAATTTTGTACTATGTGTTATTTCTTCTCATAAAGCTTAAGTGTTTCCAATAAGTATATATTTGTCTTTACTCTGCAACACTGTATTTCCTTATAACGTGGTATTCCTACATATTCTTTCGGAAGAAAACTCTCCTATGCGTTCTCTTTTGAGGTTACACGCTTAGACATAAACGCACCACCAAAGCTTTTCGAGTTACAACATGTTTAGGATAAACAAGATAATTTCGCGTGATGCTGTATTTCCTTAAACGTGGTTTTCTGACAAATTTTGACGAAAGAAAACTCTCCTGTGGGTTCTCTTTTGAGGCTACACGTTTAGACATACACGCCACACCAAATCTTGTCGAGTTACAACGTGTTGTTTAGGAGATACAAGGTAATTTTACATGATGCGTTATTTCTTCTCCTAAAGTGTTTCCAATAAGTACATATTTGTCTATACTCTGGAACACTGTATTTCCTTATAACGTGGTATTCTTACATATTCTTTCGAGAGAAACTATCCTGTGCGTTCTCTTTGGAGGCTACACGCTTAGACATACACGCACCACCAAAACCTTTCGAGTTACAACCTGTTGATTAGGAAAAACAAGATAATTTCGCACGATGCGGGATTTCCTTAAAACATGGTTTTCTGACAAATTTTGACGAAAGAAAATTGTACTGTGGGTTCTCTTTTGAGGCTACACGTTTAGATGTGCACGCCACACCAAATCTTTTTGAGTTACCACGTGTTGTTTCGGAGATACAAGCTAATTTTGTACCATGCGTTATTTCTTCTCATAATGTGTTTCCAAAACGTATGTATTTGTCTTTACTCTGCAGCAATATGTTTCCTTATAACGTGGTATTCTTACATATTCTTTCGAGAGAAAACTCTCCTGTGCATTGTCTTTTGAGGCTACATGCTTAGACATACACGCAACACCAAATCCTTTCGAGTTATAACGTGTTGTTTAGGATATACAAGCTAATTTTGTACTATGTCTTATTTCTTCTCGTAAAGTTTATGTGTTTCCAATAAGTATTTATTTGTCTTTACTCTGCAACACTGTATTTCCTTATAACGTGGTATTCCTACATATTCTTTCGGGAGAAAACTCTCCTGTGCGTTCTCTTTTGAGGCTACACGCTTAGACATATACGCCACACCAAAGCTTTTCGAGTTACAACATGTTGTTTAGGAAAAACAAGATAATTTCGCAGGATGCAGGATTTCCGTAAAACGTGGTTTTCTGACAAATTTTGACGAAAGAAAGCTCTCCTGTGGGTTCTCCTTTGAGGCTACACGTTTAGTCGTCCATGCCACACCAAATCTTTTCGAGTTACAACGTGTTGTTTAGGAGATACAAGCTAAGTTTGCATGATGCGTTATTTCTTTTCGTAAAGTGTTTCCAATAAGTACATATTTGTCTATACTCTGCAACACTGTATTTCCTTATAACGTGGTATTCTTACATATTCTTTCGAGAGAAAACTATCCTGTGCGTTCTCTTTGGAGGCTACACGCTTAGACATACATGCACCACCAAAGCTTTTCGAGTTACAACGTGTTGATTAGGAAAAACAAGATAATTTCCCACGATGCGGGATTTCCTTAAAAAGTGGTTTTCTGACAAATTTTGACGTAAGAAAATTCTCCTGTGTGTTCTCTGTTGAGGCTACACATTTAGACGTGCACGCCACACCAAATCTTTTTGAGTTACCACGTGTTGTTTAGGAGATACAAGCTAATTTTGTACGATGCTTTATTTCATCTCGTAAAGTTTATGTGTTTCCAATACTTACGTATTTGTCTTTATTCTGCAACACTGTATTTCCTTATAACGTGGTATCCTTACAAATTCTATCGAGAAAAAACTCTCCTGTGCGTTCTCTTTTGAGGCTACACACTTAAACATACACGCAACACCAAAGCTTTTCGAGTTACAACGTGTTGTTTAGGATTTCCTTAAAGCGGGATTTCCTTAAAACGTGGTTTTCTGAAAAATTTTGACGAAAGAAAATTCTCCTGTGGGTTCTCTTTTGAGGCTACACGTTTAGACGTACAGGCCACACCAAATCTTTTCGAGTTACAACGTGTTGTTTAGGAGATACAAGCTAATTTTGTACGTTGCGTTATTTCTTCTCGTAAAGTGTTTCCAATACGTATGTATTTGCCTTTACTCTGCGACACTGTATTTCCTTATAAAGTGGTATTCTTACATACTCTTTCGAGAGAAAACTCTTTTGTGCGTTCTTTTTTGAGGCTACATGCTTAGACATACACGCAACACCAAAGCTTTTCGAGTTAAAACGTGTTGTTTAGGAAAAAGAAGATAATTGCGCAAGATGCGGGATTTCCTTAAAACATGGGTTCTCTTTTGAGGGTACACGTTTAGACGTACAGGCCACACCAAAACCTTTTGAGTTATAACGTGTTGTTTAGGAGATACAAGCTAATTTTGTACTATTTGTTATTCCACGTTATATGGAAAAACAGTGTTGCAGAGTAAAGACAAATATGTATGTATTGGAAACACTTTACGAGAAGAAATAACACATGGTAAAAAATTAGCTTGTATCTCCTAAACAACACGTTGTAACTCAAAAGGATTTGGTGTGGTGTTTATCTAAAGGTGTAGCCTCAAAGGAGAACCCACAGGAGAATTTTCGTTGGTCAAAATTTTTTCAGAAAACCACATTTTATGGAAATCCCGCATCGTGCGAAATTATCTTGTTTTTCCTAAATAAGACGTTGTAACTCGAAAAGCTTTGGTTTTGCATGTATGTCTAAGCGTGTAGCCTCAAAAGAGAACGCACAGGAGAGTATTCTCTCGAAAGAATATGTAAGAATACCACGTTATAAGGACATACAGTGTTGCACAGTAAAGACAGATACATACATATTGGAAACACTTTACGAGAAGGAATAATACATCATACAAAATTAGCTTGTATTTCGTAAACAACACGGTGTAACGCGAAAAGATTTTGTGTGGCGTGTACGTTGAAACGTGTAGCCTCAAAAGAGAACCCACAGGAGAATTTTCTTTCGTCAAAATATGTCGGAAAACCACGTTTTAAGGAAATCCCGCATCGTGCGAAATTATCTTGTTTTTCCTAAACAACACGTTGTAACTCGAAAAGCTTTGGTGTAACCAACACGTTTTAACTCGAAAATATTTGGTGTGGTGTTTACATCTAAATGCGTAGCCTCAAAAGAGAACCCACAGTAGAATTTTCCTTGGTCAAAATTTTTTCAGAAAACCACGTTTTAAGGAAGTCCTGCATCATGAGAATTATCTTGTTTTTCCTAAACAACACGTTGTAACTCGAAAAGCTTTGGTGTTGCGTGTATGTCTAAGCATGTAGCCTCAAAAGAGAATGCACAGTAGAGTATTCTCTCGAAAGAATATGTAAGAATACCACGTTATAAGGAAATACAGTGTTGCAGAGTAAAGACAGATACTTACTTATTGGAAACACTTTACGAGAAGGAATAATACATCGTACAAAATTAGCTTGTATTTCCTAAACAAAACGTTGTAACTCGAAGGATTTGGTGTGACGTGTAAGTTGAAACGTGTAGCCTCAAAAGAGAACCCACAGGAGAATTTTCTTTCGTCAAAATTTGACAGAAAACCACGTTTTAAGGAAATCCCGCATTGTGCGAAATTATCTTGTTTTTCCTAAACAACACATTGTAACTCGAAAAGCTTTGGTGTTGCGTGTATGTCTAAACGTGTGGCCTCAAAAGATAACGCACAGGAGAGTTTTCTCTCGAAAGAATATATAAGAATACCACGTTATATGGAAATACAGTGTTGCAGAGTAAAGACAAATACGTATATATTGGAAACACTTTACGAGAAGAAATAACGCATCGTACAAAATTAGCTTGTATCTCCTAAACAACACGATGTAACTCGAAAAGACTTGGTGTGGCGTGTACGTCTAAACGTGTAGCCTCAAAAGTGAACTTACAGGAGTATTTTCTTTCGTCAAAATTTGTCAGAAAACCACGTTTTATGGAAATCCCGCATCGTGGAAATTATCTTGTTTTTTCCTAAACAACACGTTGTAACTCGAAAAGCTTTGGTGCTGCGTGTATGTCTAAGCGTGTAGCCTCAAAAGAGAACGCACAGGAGAGTTTTCTCTCGAAAGAATATGTAAGAATACCGCGTTATAAGGAAATACAGTGTTGCAGAGTAAAGACAAATAAGTAAGTATTGGACACAATTTATGAGAAGAAGTAACGCATCGTAAAAAATAAGCTTGTATCTCCTAAAGAACACGTTGTAACTCGAAAAGATTTGGTGTGACATGTACGTCTAAACATGTACCCTCAAAAGAGAACTCACAGGAGAATTTTCTTTCATCAAAATTTGTCAGAAAACACGTTTTAAGGAAATCTCGCATCGTGCAAAATTATCTTGTTTTTACTAAACAACACGGTGTAACTCGAAAAGCTTTGGTGTTGAGTGTTTGTCTAAGCGTGTAGCCTCAAAAGAGAATGCACAGGAGAGTTTTCTCTCGAAAGAATATGTAAGAATACCACGTTATAAGGAAATACAGTGTTGCAGAGTAAAGACAAATAAGTATATATTGGAAACACTTTAGGAGAAGAAATAACGCATCGTAAAAAATTTGCTTGTATCTCGTAAACAACACGTTGTAACTCGAAAAGATTTGGTGTGGCTCATACGTCTAAACGTGTAGCCTCAAAAGAGAACCCACAGGAGAACTTTCTTTCGTCATAATTTGTCAGAAAACCACGTTTTAAGGATATCCCGCATCGTGCAAAATTATCTTGTTTTTCCTAAACAACTCGTTGTAACTCGAAAAGCTTTGGTGCTGCGTGTATGTCTATGCGTGTAGCCACTTAAGAGAAGGCACAGGAGATTTTTCTCTCGAAAGAACATGTAAGAATACAACGTTATAAGGAAATACAGTGTTGCAGAGTAAAGACAAATACGTACTTATTGGAAACACTTTACGAGAACAAATAATGCATCGTAAAAAATTACCTTGTATCTCCTAAACAACACGTGGTAACTCGAAAAGATTTGGTGTGGCGTGCACGTCTAAACGTGTAGCCTCAAAAGAGAACCAACAGGAGAATTTTCTTTCGTCAAAATTTGTCAGAACACCACGTTTTAAGGAAATCCCACATCGTGTGAACTTATCTAGTTTTTCATAAACAACACGTTGTAACTCGAAAGGTTTTGGTGTTGCTTGTATGTCTAAGTGTGTAGCCTCAAAAGGGAACGCACAGGATAGTTTTCTCTCGACAGAATATGTAAGAATACCACGTTATAAGGAAATACAGTGTTGCAGAGTAAAGACAAATACGTACGTATTGGAAACACTTTATGAGAAGAAATAACGCAGCGTACAAAATTAGCTTGTATCTCCTAAACAACATGTGGTAACTCGAAAGGATTTCGTGTGGCGTGCATGTCTAAACGTGAAGCCTCAAAAGAGAACCCACAGGAGAATTTTCTTTCGTCAAAATTTGTCAGAAAACCACGTTTTAAGGAAATCCCGCATCGTGCGAAATTATCTTGTTTTTCATAAACATCACGTTGTAACTCGAAAAGCTTTGTTGTTGCCTGTATGTCTAAGTATGTAGCCTCAAAAGGGAATGCACAGGATAGTTTTCTCTTGAAAGAATATGTAAGAAAACCACGTTTTAAGAAATACAGTGTTGCAGAGTAAAGACAAATATGTACGTATTGGAAACACTTTACGAGAAGAATTAACGCATTGTACAAAATTAGCTTGTATCTCCTAAACAATACGTTGTAATTCGAAAACATTTGGTGTGGCGTGTACGTCTAAATATGTAGCCTCAAAAGAGAACACACAGGAGAATTTTCTTTCGTCAAAATTTGTCAGAATCCACGTATTAAGGAAATCCCGCATTGTGCGAAATTATCTTGTTTTTCCTACACAACACTTCGTAACTCCAAAAGCTTTGGTGTTGCGTGTATGTATAAACTTGTGGCCTCAAAAGAGAATGCACAGGAGAGATTTCTCTAGAAAGAATATATAAGAATACCACGTTATAAGGAAATACAGTGTTGCAGAGTAAAGACAAATACGTATATATTGGAAACACTTTACGAGAAGTAATAACGCATCGTACAAAATTAGCTTGTATCTCCTAAACAACACGATGTAACTCGAAAAGATTTGGTGTGGCGTGTACGTCTAAACGTGTAGCCTCAAAAGAGAACTCACAGGAGAATTTTCTTTCGTCAAAATTTGTCAGAAAACCACGTTTTATGGAAATCCCGCATCGTGGAAATTATCTTGTTTTTCCTAAACAACACGTTGTAACTCGGAAAGCTTTGGTGCTGCGTGTATGTCTAAGCGTGTAGCCTCAAAAGAGAACGCACAGGAGAGTTTTCTCTTGAAAGAATATGTAAGAATACCACGTTATAAGGAAATACAGTGTTGCAGAGTAAAGACAAATAAGTACGTATTGGACACATTTTACGAGAAGAAATAACGCATCGTAAAAAATTAGCTTGTATCTCCTAAACAACACGTTGTAACTCGAAAAGATTTGGTGTGACGTGTACGTCTAAACGTGTAGCCTCAAAAGGGAACTCACAGGAGAATTTTCTTTCAACAAAATTTGTCAGAAAACACGTTTTAAGGAAATCTCGCATCGTGCAAAATTATCTTGTTTTTCCTAAACAACACGGTGTAACTCGAAAAGCTTTGGTGTTGAGTGTTTGTCTAAGCGTGTAGCCTCAAAAGAGAATGCACAGGAGAGTTTTCTCTAGAAAGAATATGTAAGAATACCACGTTATAAGGAAATACAGTGTTGCAGAGTAAAGACAAATAAGTACATATTGGAAACACTTTAGGAGAAGAAGTAACGCACCGTAAAAAATTTGCTTGTATCTCCTAAACAACACGTTATAACTCGAAAAGATTTGGTGTGGCGTGTACGTCTAAACCTGTAGCCTCAAAAGACAACGCACAGGAGAACTTTCTTTCGTTAAAATTTGTCAGAAAACCACGTTTTAAGGATATCCAGCATCGTGAAAATTATCTTGTTTTTCCCAAACAACACGTTGTAACTCGCAAAGCTTTGGTATTACGTGTATGTCTATGCGTGTAGCCACTTAAGAGAACGCACAGGAGATTTTTCTCTCGAAAGAACATGTAAGAATACAACGTTATAAGGAAATACAGTGTTGCAGAGTAAAGACAAATACATACTTTTTGGAAACACTTTACGAGAAAAAATAACGCTTCGTAAAAAATTAGCTTGTATCTCCTAAACAACACGTGGTAACTCGAAAAGATTTGGTGTGGTGTGCACGTCTAAACGTGTAGCCTCAAAAGAGAACCAACAGGAGAATTTTCTTTCGTCAAAATTTGTCAGAACACCACTTTTTACGGAAATCCCGCATCGTGCGAAATTATCTTGTTTTTCATAAACAACACGTTGTAACTCGAAAAGTTTTGGTGTTGCCTGTATGTCTAATTGTGTAGCCTCAAAAGGGAATGCACAGGATAGTTTTCTCGCGACAGAATATGTAAGAATACCACGTTATAAGGAAATACAGTGTTGCAGAGTAAAGACAAATATGTACGTATTGGAAACACTTTATGAGAAGAAATAACGCATCGTACAAATTTAGCTTGTATCTCCTAAACAACACGTGGTAACTCGAAAGGATTTGGTGTGGCGTGCACGTCTAAACGTGAAGCCTCAAAAGAGAACCCACAGGAGAATTTTCTTTCGTCAAAATTTGTCAGAAAACCACGTTTTAAGGAAATCCCGCATCGTGCGAAATTATCTTGTTTTTCATAAACAACACGTTGTAACTCGAAAAGCTTTGGTGTTACCTGTATGTCTAAGTGTGTAGCCTCAAAAGGGAATGCACAGGATAGTTTTCTCTCGAAAGAATATGTAAGAAAACCACGTTTTAAGGAAATACAGTGTTGCAGAGTAAAGATAAATACGTACATATCGGAAACACTTTACGAGAAGAATTAAGGCATTGTACAAAATTAGCTTGTATCTCCTAAACAACACGTTGTAATTCGAAAAGATTTGGTGTGGCATGTACGTCTAAATATGTAGCCTCAAAAGAGAACACAGAGGAGAATTTTCTTTCGTCAAAATTTTTCAGAAAACCACGTTTTAAGCTAATCCCGCATCTTGCAAAATCATCTCCTTTTTCCTAAACAACATGTTGTAACTCGAAAAGCTTTGGTGTTGCGTGTATGTGTAAGGATGGAGCCTCAAAAGAGAAGGCACAGGAGAGTTTTCCCTCGAAAGAATATGTAATAATACCATGTTATAAGGAAATACAATTTTGCAGAGTAAAGACAAATAAGTACATATTGTAAACACTTTACGAGAAGTAATAACGCATCGTACAAAATTAACTTGTGTCTCCTAAACAATACGTTGTAACTCGAAAAGATTTGGCGTCACGAGTATGTCTAAATGTGTAGTCTCAAAAGAGAACCCGCAGGAGAATTTTCTTTCATCAAAATTTGTCAGAAACCACGTTTTACGGAAATCTCGCATCGTGCGAAATTATCTTGTTTTTCCTAAACAACACGTTGTAATTTGAAAAGCTTTGGTGTTGCGTGTATGTCTAAGCTTGTAGCCTCAAATGAGATTGCACAGGACAGTTTTCTCTCGAAAGAATATGTAAGAATACCACGTTATAGGCAAATATAGTGTTGCAGAGTAAAGACAATTAAGTACGTATTGGAAACATTTTAAGTGAAGAAATAACGCATCGTACTAAATTAGCTTGTATCTCCTAAACAACACGTTGTAACTCGAAAGGATTTGGTGTGGCTCATACCCCTACACGTAGAGCCTCAAAAAGAACCCACAGGAGATCTTTCTTTCGTAAAAATTTTTCAGAAAACCACGTTTTATTGAAATCTCGCATCATGCGAAATTATCTTGTTTTTCCTAAACAACACGTTGTAACTCGAAAAGCTTTGGCGTTGCGTGTATGTCTAAGCGTGTACCCCAAAAGAGAACGCACAGGAGAGGTTTCCCTCGAAAGAATATGTAAGAATACAACGTTATAAGGAAATACAGTGTTGCAGAGTAAAGACAATTAAGTACGTTTTGGACACACTTTACAAGAAGAAATAACGCATCGAAAAAAATTTGCTTGTATCTCCTAAACAACAAGTTATAACTCGAAAAGATTTGGTGTGGCGTGTACGTCTAAACCTGTAGCCTCAAAAGACAACGCAAAGGAGAACTTTCTTTCGTTAAAATTTGTCAGAAAACCACGTTTTAAGGAAATCCCGCATCGTGCGAAATTATCTTGTTTTTCATAAACAACACGTTGTAACTTGAAAAGCTTTGGTGTTGCCTGTATGTCTAAGTGTGTAGCCTCAAAAGGGAACGCACAAGAGAGTTTTCTCTCGAAAGAATATGTAAGAATACCACGTTATAAGGAAATACAGTGTTGCAGAGTAAAGACAAATACGTACGTATTGGACACACTTTACGAGAAGAAATAAAGCATCGTACAAAATTAGCTTGTATCTCCTAAACAACACGTGGTAACTCGAAAGGATTAGGTGTGGCGTGCACGTCTAAACATGAAGCTTCAAAAGAGAACCAACAGAATAATTTTCTTTTGTCAAAATTTGTCAGAAAACCATGTTGTAAGGAAATCCAGCATCGTGCGAAATTATCTTGTTTTTTTAAAAACAACACGTTGTAACTCAAAAAGCTTTGGTGTTGCCTCTTTGTCTAAGTGTTTAGCCTCAAATGGGAATGCACAGGATAGTTTTCTCTTGAAAGAATATGTAAGAATACCACGTTATAAGGAAATACAGTGTTGCAGAGTAAAGACAAATACGTACGTATTGGAAACACTTTACGAGAATTAATGCATTATAACAAATTAGCTTGTATCTCCTAAACAACACGTTGTAACTCGAAAAGATTTGGTGTGACGTGTACGTCTGAATATGTAGCCTCAAAAGAGAACCCAAAGGAGAATTTTCTTTCGTCAAAATTTTTCAGAAAACCAGGTTTTTAGGAAATCCCTCATCGTGCGAAATCATCTTCTTTTTCCTAAACAACATGTTGTAACTCGAAAAGCTTTGGTGTTGCGTGCTTCTCTAATCGTGTAGCCTCAAAAGAGAATGCACAGGACAGTTTTCCCTCGAAAGAATATGTAAGAATACCATGTTATAAGGAAATACAGTGTTGCAGAGTAAAGACAAATATGTACGTATTGGAAACATTTTACGAGAAGAAATAGCGCATCGTAAAATATTTGCTTGTATCTCCTAAACAACACGCTGTAACTCAAAAATATTTGGTGTGGCTCGTACGGCTACACGTGTAGCCTCAAAGGAGAACCCACAGGAGAACTTTCTTTCGTCAAAATTTGTCAGAAAACCACGTTTTAAGGAAATCCCGCATCGTGCAAAATTATCTTGTTTTTCCTAAACAACACGTTGTAACTCGAAAAGCTTTGGTGTTGCGTGTATGTCTGAGCATGTAGCCTCTAAAGAGAATGCACAGGAGAGTTTCTCTCGAAAAAACATGTAAGAATACAACGTTATAAGGAAATACAGTGTTGCAGAGTAAAGACAAATACATACGTATTGGAACCACTTTACGAAAAGAAATAACGCATCATACAAAATTAGCTTGTATCTCTTAAACAACACGTGGTAACTCGAAAGGATTTGGTGTGGCGTGTACGTCTAAATGTGTAGCCTCAAAAGAGAAGCCACAGGAGAATTTTCTTTTGTCAAAATTTGTCAGAAAACCACGTTTTAAGGAAATCCCGCATCGTGCAAAATTATCTTGTTTTCCATAAACAACACGTTGTAACTCGAAAAGCTATGGTGCTGCCTGTATGTCTAAGCGTGGAGCATCTAAAGAGAAGGAAGAGGAGAGTTTTCTCTCGAAAGAATATGTAAGTATACCACGTTATAAGGAAATATAATGTTGCAGAGTACAGACAAATACTATTGGAAACACTTTAAGAGAAGAAATAATGCATCGTACAAAATTAGCTTGTATGAACTAAACAACACGTTGTAACTCGAAAAAATTTGGTGTGGCTCTTACCTCTACACGTGTAGCCTCAAAAGAGAACCCACAGGAGAACTTTATTTCGTCAAAATTTTTCAGACAACCACGTTTTATGGAAATCTCGCATCGTGCGAAATTATCTTGTTTTTCCTAAACGACACATTGTAACTCAAAAAGCTTTGGCGTTGCGTGTATGTCTAAGCATGTAGCCTGTAAAGAGAACGCACAGCAGAGTTTTCTCTCGAAAGAATATGTAAGAATACAACGTTATAAGGAAATACAGTGTTGCAGAGTAAAGACAAATAAGTACGTATTGGAAAACTTTACGAGCAGAAGTAACGCATCTTACAAAATTAGCTTGTACCTCCGAAACAACATGTTGTAACTCGAAAAGATTTGGTGTGCCGTGTATGTCTAAATGTGTAGCCTTAAAAGAGAACCCACAGGAGAATTGTCTTTCTTCAAAATTTTTCAGAAAACCACGATTTAAGGAAATTCCGCATCGTGCGAAATCATCTTCTTTTTCCTAAGCAACATGTTGTAACTCGAAAAGCTTTGGTGTTGCGTGTATGTGTAAGCGTGGAGCCTCAAAAGAGAAGGCATAGGAGAGTTTTCTCTCGAAAGAATATGTAAGAATACCACGTTATAAGGAAATACAATTTTGCAGAGTAAAGACAAATAAGTACTTATTGGAAACACTTTATGAGAAGAAATAACGCATCGTAAAAAATTAGCTTGTATCTCCTAAACAACACGTTGTAACTCAAAAAGATTTGGTGTGACGTGTACTTCTAAACATGTAGCCTCAAAAGAGAACCCACAGGAGAACTTTCTTTCGTCAAAATTTTTCAGAAAACCACGTTTTATGGAAATCTCGCATCATGCGAAATTATCTTGTTTTTCCTAAACAACACGTTGTAACTCGAATAGCTTTGGTGTTGCGTGTATGTCTAAGCATGTAGCCCAAAAGAGAACGCACAGGAGACGTTTCCCTCGAAAGAATATGTAAGAATACCACGTTATAAGGAAGTACAGTGTTGCAGAGTAAAGACAATTAAGTACGTATTGGAAACACTTTACAAGAAGAAATAACGCATCGAACAAAATTTTCTTGTATCTCCTAAACAACAAGTTATAACTCGAAAAGATTTGGTGTGGCGTGTACGTCTAAACCTGTAGCCTCAAAAGACAACGCACAGGAGAACATTCTTTCGTTAAAATTTGTCAGAAAACCACGTTTTAAGGATATCCCGCATCGTGCAAAATTATCTTGTTTTTCCTAAACAACACGTTGTAATTCGAAAAGCTTTGGTGTTATGTGTATATCTAAGCGTGTAGACTCTAAAGAGAAAGCACAGGAGAGTTTTCTCTCGAAAGAACATGTAAGAATACAATGTTATAAGGAAATACAGTGTTGCAGAGTAAAGACAAATACATACATATAGGAAACACTTACGAGAAGAAATAACGCATCGTACACAATTAGCTTGTATCTCCAAAACAACACGTGATAATTCAAAAGATTTGGTGTGGCGTGCACGGCTAAACATGTAGCCTCAAAAGAGAACCCACAGGAGAATTTTCTTTAGTCAAAATTTGTCAGAAAACCACGTTTTAAGGAAATCCCGCATCGTGCAAAATTATCTTCTTTTCCATAAACAACATGCTGTAACTCGAAAAGCTTTGGTGTTGCCTGTATGTCTAAGCGTGGAGCCTAAAAACAGAAAAGGCACAGGAGAGTTTTCTCTCGAAAGAATATGTAAGAATGCCACGTTATAAGGAAATATAATGTTGCAGAGTACAGACAAATACTATTGGAAACACTTTAAGAGAAGAAATAATGCATCGTACAAAATTAGCTTGTATCTCCTAAACAACACGTTGTAACTAGAAAAGATTTGGTGTGGCTCTTACCTCTACACGTGTAGCCTCAAAAGAGAACCCACAGGAGAACTTTCTTTCGTCAAAAATTTTCAGACAACCATGTTTTATGGAAATCTCGCATCGTGCGAAATTATCTTGTTTTTCCTAAATGACACATTGTAACTCAAAAAGCTTTGGCGTTGCGTGTATGTCTAAGCGTGTAGCCTCTAAAGAGAACGCACAGGAGAGTTTTCTCTCAAAAGAATATGTTAAGAATACAACGTTATAAGGAAATACAGTGTTGCAGAGTAAAGACAGATAAGTACGTATTGGAAAACTTTACGAGCAGAAGTAACGCATCTTACAAAATTAGCTTGTATCTCCGAAACAACACGTTGTAACACGAAAAGATTCAGTGTGCCGTGTACATCTAAACGTGTAGCCTCAAAAGATAACCCACAGGAGAATTTTCATTCTTCAACATTTTTCAGAAAACCACGTTTTAAGGAAATCCCGCATCGTGCGAAATCATCTTCTTTTTCCAAAGCAACATGTTGTAACTCGAAAAGCTTTGGTGTTGCGTGTATGTGTAAGCGTGGAGTCTCAAAAGAGAAGGCACAGGAGAGTTTTCTCTCAAAAGAATATGTAAGAATACCACGCTATAAGGAAATACAATTTTGTAGAGTAAGGACAAATAAGTACTTATTGGAATCACTTTATGAGAAGAAATAACGCATCGTACAAAATTAGCTTATATCTCCTAAACAACACGTTGTAACTCGAAAAGATTTGGTGTGACGTGTACGTCTAAACATGTAGCCTCAAAAGAGAACCCACAGGAGAACTTTCTTTCGTCAAAATTTTTCAGAAAACCACGTTTTATGGAAATCTAGCATCATGCGCAATTATCTTGTTTTTCCTAAACAGCATGTTGTAACTCGAAAAGCTTTGGCATTGCGTGTATGTCTAAGCGTGTAGCCCAAAAGAGAACGCACAGGAGACGTTTCCCTCGAAAGAATATGTAAGAATACCACGTTATAAGGAAATACAGTGTTGCAGAGTAAAGACAATTAAGCACGTATTGGACACACTTTACAAGAAGAAATAGCGCATCGAACAATATTTGCTTGTATCTCCTAAACAACAAGTTATAACTCGAAAAGATTTGGTGTGGCATGTACGTCTAAACCTGTAGCCTCAAAAGAGAACCCACAGGAGAACTTTCTTTCGTTAAAATTTGTCAGAAAATCACGTTTTAAGGATATCCCGCATCGTGCAAAATTATCTTGTTTTTCCTAAACAACACGTTGTAATTCGAAAAGCTTTGGCATTGCGTGTATATCTAAGCGTGTAGCCTCTAAAGAGAACGCACAGGAGAGTTTTCTCTCGAAAGAACATGTAAGAATACAATGTTATAAGGAAATACAGTGTTTCAGAGTAAAGACAAATACGTACATAATGGAAACACTTTACGAGAAGAAATAGCGCATCGTACAAAATTAGCTTATATCTCCTAAACAACACGTGATAATTCGAAAGGATTTGGTGTGGCATGCACGTCTAAACCTGTAGCCTCAAAAGAGAACCCACAGGAGAACTTTCTTTCGTCAAAATTTGTCAGAAGACCAAGTTTTAAGGAAATCCCGCATCGTGCAAAATTATCTTGTTTTTCATAAACAACACGTTGTAACTTGAAAAGCTTTGGTGTTGACTGTATGTCTAAGTGTGTAACCTCAAAAGGGAACGCACAGGAGAGTTTTCTCTCGAAAGAATGTGTAAGAATACCACGTTATAAGGAAATACAGTGTTGCAGAATAAAGACAAATACGTAAGTATTGGACACACTTTACGAGAAGAAATAAAGCATCGTACAAAATTAGCTTATATCTCCTAAACAACACGTGATAATTCGAAAGGATTAGGTGTGGCGTGCACATCTAAACATGTAGCCTCAAAAGAGAACCCACAGGAGAATTTTCTTTCGTCAAAATTTGTCAGAAAACCGTGTTGTAAGGAAATCCCGCATCGTGCAAAATTATCTTGTATTTTAAAAACAACACGTTGTAACTCAAAAAGCTTTTGTGTTGCCTGTATGTCTAAGTGTTTAGCCTCAAAAGTCAATGCACAGGACAGTTTTCTCTCGAAAGAATATGTAAGAATACCACGTTATAAGGAAATACAGTGTTGCAGAGTAAAGACAAATACGTACGTATTGGAAACACTTTACGAGAAGAAATAAAGCATCGTACAAAATTAGCTTGTATCTCCTAAACAACACGTGTAACTCGAAAGGATTAGGTGTGGCGTGCACATCTAAACGTGAAGCTTCAAAAGAGAACCAACAGAATAATTTTCTTTCGTCAAAATTTTTCAGAAAACCGTGTTGTAAGGAAATCCAGCATCGTGCGAAATTATCTTGTATTTTAAAAACAACACGTTGTAACTCAAAAAGCTTTGGTGTTGCCTGCATGTCTAATCGTGTAGCCTCAAAAGAGAATGCACAGGACAGTTTTCCCTCGAAAGAATATGTAAAAATACCACGTTATAAGGAAATACAGTGTTGCAGAGTAAAGACAAATACGTACGTATTGGAAACACTTTACGAGAAAGAATAGCACATCGTACAATATTTGCTTGTATCTCCTAAACAACACGTTGTAACTCAAAAATATTTGGTGTGGCTCGTACGGCTACATGTGTAGCCTCAAAAGAGAACCCACAGGAGAACTTTCTTTCATCAAAATTTGTCAGAAAACCACGTTTTAAGGAAATCCCGCATCGTGCAAAATTATCTTGTTTTTCCTAAACAACACGTTGTAACTCGAAAAGCTTTGGTGTTGCGTGTATGTCTGAGCATGTAGCCTCTAAAGAGAATGCACAGGAGAGTTTTCTCTCGAAAGAACATGTAAGAATACAACGTTATAAGGAAATACAGTGTTGCAGAGTAAAGACAAATACATACGTATTGGAACCACTTTATGAAAAGAAATAACGCATCATACAAAATTAGCTTGTATCTCTTAAACAACACGTGGTAACTCGAAAGGATTTGGTGTGGCGTGCACGTCTAAACGTGTAGCCTCAAAAGAGAAGCCACAGGAGAATTTTCTTTAGTCAAAATTTGTCAGAAAACCACGTTTTAAGGAAATCCCGCATCGTGCAAAATTATCTTGTTTTCCATAAACAAGACGCTGTAACTCGAAAAGCTTTGGTGTTGCCTGTATGTCTAAGCGTGGAGCCTAAAAACAGAAAAGCACAGGAGAGTTTTCTCTCGAAAGAATATGTAAGAATGCCACGTTATAAGGAAATATAATGTTGCAGAGTACAGACAAATACTATTGGAAACACTTTAAGAGAAGAAATAATGCATCGTACAAAATTAGCTTGTATCTCCTAAACAACACGTTGTAACTAGAAAAGATTTGGTGTGGCTCTTACCTCTACACGTGTAGCCTCAAAAGAGAACCCACAGGAGAACTTTATTTCGTCAAAAATTTTCAGACAACCACGTTTTATGGAAATCTCGCATTGTGCGAAATTATCTTGTTTTTCCTAAACGACACATTGTAACTCAAAAAGCTTTGGCGTTGCGTGTATGTCTAAGCGTGTAGCCTCTAAAGAGAACGCACAGGAGAGTTTTCTCTCAAAAGAATATGTTAAGAATACAACGTTATAAGGAAATACAGTGTTGCAGAGTAAAGACAGATAAGTACGTATTGGAAAACTTTACGAGCAGAAGTAACGCATCTTACAAAATTAGCTTGTATCTCCGAAACAACACGTTGTAACTCGAAAAGATTTGGTGTGCCGTGTACGTCTAAACGTGTAGCCTCAAAAGATAACCCACAGGAGAATTTTCTTTCTTCAAAATTTTTCAGAAAACCACGTTTTAAGGAAATCCCGCATCGTGCGAAATCATCTTCTTTTTCCAAAGCAACATGTTGTAACTCGAAAAGCTTTGGTGTTGCGTGTATGTGTAGGCGTGGAGCCTCAAACGAGAAGGCACAGGAGAGTTTTCTCTCAAAAGAATATGTAAGAACACCACGCTATAAGGAAATACATTTTTGTAGAGTAAGGACAAATAAGTACTTATTGGAATCACTTTATGAGAAGAAATAACGCATCGTACAAAATTAGCTTATATCTCCTAAACAAAAGGTTGTAACTCGAAAAGATTTGGTGTGACGTGTACGTCTAAACATGTGGCCTCAAAGGACAACGCACAGGAGAACTTTCTTTCGTTAAAATTTTTCAGAAAACCACGTTTTAAGGATATCCCGCATCGTGCAAAATTATCTTGTTTTTCCTAAACAACACGTTGTAATTCGAAAAGCTTTGGTGTTACATGTATATCTAAGTGTGTAGCCTCTAAAGAGAATGCACAGGAGAGTTTTCTCTCGAAAGAACATGTAAGAATACAATGTTATAAGGAAATACAGTGTTTCAGAGTAAAGACAAATACGTACATATTGGAAACACTTTACGAGAAGAAATAACGCATCGTACAAAATTAGCTTATATCTCCTAAACAACACGTGATAATTCGAAAGGATTTCATGTGGCATGCACGTCTAAACATGTAGCCTCAAAAGAGAACCCACAGGAGAACTTTCTTTCGTCAAAATTTGTCAGAAGACCAAGTTTTAAGGAAATCCCGCATCGTGCAAAATTATCTTGTTTTTCATAAACAACACGTTGTAACTTGAAAAGCTTTGGTGTTGACTGTATGTCTAAGTGTGTAACCTCAAAAGGGAACGCACAAGATAGTTTTCTCTCAAAAGAATGTGTAAGATTACCACGTTATAAGGAAATACAGTGTTGCAGAGTAAAGACAAATACGTAAGTATTGGACACACTTTACGAGAAGAAATAAAGCATCGTACAAAATTAGCTTGTATCTCCTAAACAACACGTGTAACTCGAAAGGATTAGGTGTGGCGTGCACATCTAAACGTGAAGCTTCAAAAGAGAACCAACAGAATAATTTACTTTCGTCAAAATTTGTCAGAAAACCGTGTTGTAAGGAAATCCAGCATCGTGCGAAATTATCTTGTTTTTCATAAACAACACGTTGTAACTCAAAAAGCTTTGGTGTTGCCTGCATGTCTAAGTGTGTAACCTCAAACGGGAACGCACAAGATAGTTTTCTCTCGAAAGAATGTGTAAGAATATCACGTTATAAGGAAATACAGTGTTGCAGAATAAAGACAAATACGTACGTATTGGACACACTTTACGAGAAGAAATAAAGCATCGTACAAAATTAGCTTGTATCTCCTAAACAACACGTGTAACTCGAAAGGATTAGGTGTGGCGTGCACATCTAAACGTGAAGCTTCAAAAGAGAACCAACAGAATAATTTTCTTTCGTCAAAATTTGTCAGAAAACCGTGTTGTAAGGAAATCCAGCATCGTGCGAAATTATGTTGTATTTTAAAAACAACACGTTGTAACTCAAAAAGCTTTGGTGTTGCCTGCATGTCTAAGTGTTTAGCCTCAAAAGGCAATGCACAGGATAGTTTTCCCTCGAAAGAATATGTAAGAATACCACGTTATAAGGAAATACAGTGTTGCAGAGTAAAGACAAATATGTATGTATTGGAAACACTTTACGAGAAGAAATAGCGCATCGTACAATATTTGCTTGTATCTCCTAGACAACACGTTGTAACTCAAAAATATTTGGTGTGGCTCGTACGGCTACACGTGTAGCCTCAAAAGAGAACCCACAGGAGAACTTTCTTTCGTCAAAATTTGTCAGAAAACCACGTTTTAAGGAAATCCCGCATCGTGCAAAATTATCTTGTTTTTCCTAAACAACACGTTGTAACTCGAAAAGCTTTGGTGTTGCGTGTATGTCTGAGCATGTAGCCTCTAAAGAGAATGCACAGGAGAGTGTTCTCTCGAAAGAACATGTAAGAATACAACGTTATAAGGAAATACAGTGTTGCAGAGTAAAGACAAATACATACGTATTGGAACCACTTTATGAAAAGAAATAACGCATCATACAAAATTAGCTTGTATCTCTTAAACAACACGTGGTAACTCGAAAGGATTTGGTGTGGCGTGCACGTCTAAACGTGTAGCCTCAAAAGAGAAGCCACAGGAGAATTTTCTTTCGTCAAAATTTTTCAGAAAACCACGTTTTAAGGAAATCCCGCATCGTGCAAAATTATCTTGTTTTCCATAAACAAAACGCTGTAACTCGAAAAGCTTTGGTGTTGCCTGTATGTCTAAGCGTGGAGCCTAAAAACAGAAAAGGCACAGGAGAGTTTTCTCTCGAAAGAATATGTAAGAATGCCACGTTATAAGGAAATATAATGTTGCAGAGTACAGACAAATACTATTGGAAACACTTTAAGAGAAGAAATAATGCATCGTACAAAATTAGCTTGTATCTCCTAAACAACACGTTGTAACTAGAAAAGATTTGGTGTGGCTCTTACCTCTACACGTGTAGCCTCAAAAGAGAACCCACAGGAGAACTTTCTTTCGTCAAAATTTTTCAGACAACCACGTTTTATGGAAATCTCGCATCGTGCGAAATTATCTTGTTTTTCCTAAACGACACATTGTAACTCAAAAAGCTTTGGCGTTGCGTGTATGTCTAAGCGTGTAGCCTCTAAAGAGAACGCACAGGAGAGTTTTCTCTCAAAAGAATATGTTAAGAATACAACGTTATAAGGAAATACAGTGTTGCAGAGTAAAGACAGATAAGTACGTATTGGAAAACTTTACGAGCAGAAGTAACGCATCTTACAAAATTAGCTTGTATCTCCGAAACAACACGTTGTAATTCGAAAAGATTCGGTGTGCCGTGTACGTCTAAACGTGTAGCCTCAAAAGATAACCCACAGGAGAATTTTCTTTCTTCAAAATTTTTCAGAAAACCACGTTTTAAGGAAATCCCGCATCGTGCGAAATCATCTTCTTTTTCCAAAGCAACATGTTGTAACTTGAAAAGCTTTGGTGATGCGTGTATGTGTAAGCGTGGAGCCTCAAAAGAGAAGGCACAGGAGAGTTTTCTCTCAAAAGAATATGTAAGAATACCACGCTATAAGGAAATACAATTTTGTAGAGTAAGGACAAATAAGTACTTATTGGAATCACTTTATGAGAAGAAATAACGCATCGTACAAAATTAGCTTATATCTCCTAAACAACACGTTGTAACTCGAAAAGATTTGGTGTGACGTGTACGTCTAAACATGTAGCCTCAAAAGAGAACCCACAGGAGAACTTTCTTTCGTCAAAATTTTTCAGAAAACCACGTTTTATGGAAATCTAGCATCATGCGCAATTATCTTGTTTTTCCTAAACAGCATGTTGTAACTCGAAAAGCTTTGGCATTGCGTGTATGTCTAAGCGTGTAGCCCAAAAGAGAACGCACAGGAGACGTTTCCCTCGAAAGAATATGTAAGAATACCACGTTATAAGGAAATACAGTGTTGCAGAGTAAAGACAATTAAGCACGTATTGGACACACTTTACAAGAAGAAATAGCGCATCGAAAAATATTTGCTTGTATCTCCTAAACAACAAGTTATAACTCGAAAAGATTTGGTGTGGCGTGTACGTCTAAACCTGTAGCCTCAAAGGACAACGCACAGGAGAACTTTCTTTCGTTAAAATTTGTCAGAAAATCACGTTTTAAGGATATCCCGCATCGTGCAAAATTATCTTGTTTTTCCTAAACAACACGTTGTAATTCGAAAAGCTTTGGTGTTACGTGTATATCTAAGCGTGTAGCCTCTAAAGAGAATGCACAGGAGAGTTTTCTCTCGAAAGAACATGTAAGAATACAATGTTATAAGGAAATACAGTGTTTCAGAGTAAAGACAAATACGTACATAATGGAAACACTTTACGAGAAGAAATAACGCATCATACAAAATTAGCTTATATCTCCTAAACAACACGTGATAATTCGAAAGGATTCCATGTGGCATGCACGTCTAAACATGTAGCCTCAAAAGAGAACCCACAGGAGAATTTTGTTTCGTCAAAATTTGTCAGAAGACCAAGTTTTAAGGAAATCCCGCATCGTGCAAAATTATCTTGTTTTTCATAAACAACACGTTGTAACTTGAAAAGCTTTGGTGTTGACTGTATGTCTAAGTGTGTAACCTCAAACGGGAACGCACAAGATAGTTTTCTCTCGAAAGAATGTGTAAGAATACCACGTTATAAGGAAATACAGTGTTGCAGAATAAAGACAAATACGTACGTATTGGACACACTTTACGAGAAGAAATAAAGCATCGTACAAAATTAGCTTGTATCTCCTAAACAACACGTGTAACTCGAAAGGATTAGGTGTGGCGTGCACATCTAAACGTGAAGCTTCAAAAGAGAACCAACAGAATAATTTTCTTTCGTCAAAATTTGTCAGAAAACCGTGTTGTAAGGAAATCCAGCATCGTGCGAAATTATGTTGTATTTTAAAAACAACACGTTGTAACTCAAAAAGCTTTGGTGTTGCCTGCATGTCTAAGTGTTTAGCCTCAAAAGGCAATGCACAGGATAGTTTTCTCTCAAAGAATATGTAAGAATACCACGTTATAAGGAAATACAGTGTTGCAGAGTAAAGACAAATACGTACGTATTGGAAACACTTTACGAGAATTAATGCATTATAAAAAATTAGCTTGTATCTCCTAAACAACACGTTGTAACTCGAAAAGATTTGGTGTGACCTGTACGTCTAAATATGTAGCCTCAAAAGAGAACCCAAAGGAGAATTTTCTTTCGTCAAAATTTTTCAGAAAACCAGGTTTTTAGGAAATCCCCCATCGTGCGAAATCATCTTCTTTTTCCTAAACAACATGTTGTAACTCGAAAAGCTTTGGTGTTGCTTGCTTGTCTAATCGTGTAGCCTCAAAAGAGAATGCACAGGAGAGTTTTCCCTCGAAAGAATATGTAAGAATACCACGTTATAAGGAAATACAGTGTTGCAGAGTAAAGACAAATATGTATGTATTGGAAACACTTTACGAGAAGAAATAGCGCATCGTACAATATTTGCTTGTATCTCCTAAACAACACGTTGTAACTCAAAAATATTTGGTGTGGCTCGTACGGCTACACGTGTAGCCTCAAAAGAGAACCCACAGGAGAACTTTCTTTCGTCAAAATTTGTCAGAAAACCACGTTTTAAGGAAATCCCGCATCGTGCAAAATTATCTTGTTTTTCCTAAACAACACGTTGTAACTCGAAAAGCTTTGGTGTTGCGTGTATGTCTGAGCATGTAGCCTCTAAAGAGAATGCACAGGAGAGTGTTCTCTCGAAAGAACATGTAAGAATACAACGTTATAAGGAAATACAGTGTTGCAGAGTAAAGACAAATACATACGTATTGGAACCACTTTATGAAAAGAAATAACGCATCATACAAAATTAGCTTGTATCTCTTAAACAACACGTGGTAACTCGAAAGGATTTGGTGTGGCGTGCACGTCTAAACGTGTAGCCTCAAAAGAGAAGCCACAGGAGAATTTTCTTTAGTCAAAATTTGTCAGAAAACCACGTTTTAAGGAAATCCCGCATCGTGCAAAATTATCTTGTTTTCCATAAACAAAACGCTGTAACTCGAAAAGCTTTGGTGTTGCCTGTATGTCTAAGCGTGGAGCCTAAAAACAGAAAAGGCACAGGAGAGTTTTCTCTCGAAAGAATATGTAAGAATGCCACGTTATAAGGAAATATAATGTTGCAGAGTACAGACAAATACTATTGGAAACACTTTAAGAGAAGAAATAATGCATCGTACAAAATTAGCTTGTATCTCCTAAACAACACGTTGTAACTAGAAAAGATTTGGTGTGGCTCTTACCTCTACACGTGTAGCCTCAAAAGAGAACCCACAGGAGAACTTTCTTTCGTCAAAATTTTTCAGACAACCACGTTTTATGGAAATCTCGCATCGTGCGAAATTATCTTGTTTTTCCTAAACGACACATTGTAACTCAAAAAGCTTTGGCGTTGCGTGTATGTCTAAGCGTGTAGCCTCTAAAGAGAACGCACAGGAGAGTTTTCTCTCAAAAGAATATGTTAAGAATACAACGTTATAAGGAAATACAGTGTTGCAGAGTAAAGACAGATAAGTACGTATTGGAAAACTTTACGAGCAGAAGTAATGCATCTTACAAAATTAGCTTGTATCTCCGAAACAACACGTTGTAATTCGAAAAGATTCGATGTGCCGTGTACGTCTAAACGTGTAGCCTCAAAAGAGAACCCACAGGAGAATTTTCTTTCTTCAAAATTTTTCAGAAAACCACGTTTTAAGGAAATCCTGCATCGTGCGAAATCATCTTCTTTTTCCAAAGCAACATGTTGTAACTTGAAAAGCTTTGGTGTTGCGTGTATGTGTAAGCGTGGAGCCTCAAAAGAGAAGGCACAGGAGAGTTTTCTCTCAAAAGAATATGTAAGAACACCACGCTATAAGGAAATACATTTTAAGGAAATCCCGCATCGTGCGAAATTATCTTGTTTTTCATAAACAACACGTTTTGAAAAGCTTTGGTGTTGCCTGTATGTCTAAATGTGTAGCCTCAAAAGGGAACGCACAAGATAGTTTTCTCTCGAAAGCATGTGTAAGAATACCACGTTATAAGGAAATACAGTGTTGAAGAGTAAAGACAAATATGTACGTATTGGAAACACTTTACGAGAATTAATGCAATATAAAAAATTAGCTTGTATCTCCTAAACAACACGTTGTAACTCGAAAAGATTTGGTGTGACCTGTATGTCTAAATATGTAGCCTCAAAAGAGAACCCAAAGGAGAATTTTCCTTACCCAATGCATGTGTAAGAATACCACGTTATAAGGAAATACAGTGTTGCAGAATAAAGACAATTACGTACGTATTGGACACACTTTACGAGAAGAAATAAAGCATCGTACAAAATTAGCTTGTATCTCCTAAACAACACGTGGTAACTCGAAAGGATTAGGTGTGGCGTGCACATCTGAACGCGAAGCTTCAAAAGAGAACCAACAGAATAATTTTCTTTCGTCAAAATTTGTCAGAAAACCATGTTGTAAGGAAATCCAGCATCGTGCAAAATTATTTTGTATTTTAAAAACAACACGTTGTAACTCAAAAAGCTTTGGTGTTGCCTGTATGTCTAAGTGTTTAGCCTCAAAAGGCAATGCACAGGATAGTTTTCTCTCGAAAGAATATGTAAGAATACCACGTTATAAGGAAATACAGTGTTGCAGAGTAAAGACAAATACGTACGTATTGGAAACACTTTACGAGAATTAATGCATTATAAAAAATTAGCTTGTATCTCCTAAACAACACGTTGTAACTCGAAAAGATTTGGTGTGACCTGTACGTCTAAATATGTAGCCTCAAAAGAGAACCCAAAGGAGAATTTTCTTTCGTCAAAATTTTTCAGAAAACCAAGTTTTTAGGAAATCCCTCATCGTGCGAAATCATCTTTTTTTTCCTAAACAACATGTTGTAACTCGAAAAGCTTTGGTGTTGCGTGCTTGTCTAATCGTGTAGCCTCAAAAGAGAATGCACAGGACAGTTTTCCCTCGAAAGAATATGTAAGAATACCATGTTATAAGGAAATACAGTGTTGCAGAGTAAAGACAAATATGTAGGTATTGGAAACACTTTACGAGAAGAAATAGCGCATCGTACAATATTTGCTTGTATCTCCTAAACAACACGTTGTAACTCAAAAATATTTGGTGTGGCTCATACGGCTACACGTGTAGCCTCAAAAGAGAACCCACAGGAGAACTTTCTTTCATCAAAATTTGTCAGAAAACCACGTTTTAAGGAAATCCCGCATCGTGCAAAATTATCTTGTTTTTCCTAAACAACACGTTGTAACTCGAAAAGCTTTGGTGTTGCGTGTATGTCTGAGCATGTAGCCTCTAAAGAGAATGCACAGGAGAGTTTTCTCTCGAAAGAACATGTAAGAATACACCGTTATAAGGAAATACAGTGTTGCAGAGTAAAGACAAATACATACGTATTGGAACCACTTTACGAAAAGAAATAACGCATCATACAAAATTAGCTTGTATCTCTTAAACAACACGTGGTAACTCGAAAGGATTTGGTGTGGCGTGCACGTCTAAACGTGTAGCCTCAAAAGAGAAGCCACAGGAGAATTTTCTTTAGTCAAAATTTGTCAGAAAACCACGTTTTAAAGAAATCCCGCATCTTGCAAAATTATCTTGTTTTCCATAAACAACACGATGTAACTCGAAAAGCTTTGGTGTTGCCTGTATGTCTAAGCGTGGAGCCTCAAAAGAGAAGGCACAGGAGAGTTTTCTCTCGAAAGAATATGAAAGAATACCACGTTATAAGAAAATATAATGTTGCAGAGTACAGACAAATACTATTGGAAACACTTTAAGGGAAGAAATAGTGCATCGTACAAAATTAGCTTGTATCTCCTAAACAACACGTTGTAACTCGAAAAGATTTGGTGTGGCTCGTACCTCTACACGTGTAGCCTCAAAAGAGAACCCACAGGATAACTTTCTTTCGTCAAAATTTTTCAGACAACCACGTTTTATGGAAACCTCGCATCGTGCGAAATTATCTTGTTTTTCCTAAACGACACATTGTAACTCAAAAAGCTTTGGCGTTGCGTGTATGTCTAAGCGTGTAGCCTCTAAAGAGAACGCACAGGAGAGTTTTCTCTCGAAAGAATATGTAAGAATAAAACGTTATAAGGAAATACAGTGTTGCAGAGTAAAGACAAATAAGTACGTATTGGAAAACTTTACGAGCAGAAGTAATGCATCTTACAAAATTAGCTTGTATCTCCGAAACAAAACGTTGTAACTCGAAAAGATTTGGTGTGCCGTGTACGTCTAAACGTGTAGCCTCAAAAGAGAACCCACAGGAGAATTTTCTTTCTTCAAAATTTTTCAGAAAACCACGTTTTAAGGAAATCCCGCATCATGCGAAATCATCTTCTTTTTCCTAAGCAACATGTTGTAACTCGAAAAGCTTTGGTGTTGCGTGTATGTGTAAGCATGGAGCCCCAAAAGAGAAGGCACAGGAGAGTTTTCTCTCGAAAGAATATGTAAGAATACCACGTTATAAGGAAATACAATTTTGCAGAGTAAAGACAAATAAGTACATATTGGAAACACTTTACAAGAAGAAATAACGCATCGTAAAAAATTAGCTTGTATCTCCTAAACAACACGTTGTAACTCGAAAAGATTTGGCGTGACGTGTACGTCTAAGTGTGTAGCCTCAAAAGGGAACCCACAAGAGAATATTCTTTTATCAAAATTTGTCAGAAACCACGTTTTAAGGAAATATCGCATCGTGCGAAATTATCTTGTTTTTCCTAAATAACACGTTATAACTCAAAAATCTTTGGTGTTGCGTGTATGTCTAAGTGTGTAACCTCAAAAGAGAACGCACAGGATAGTTTTATCTCGAAAGAATATGTAAGAAGACCACGTTATAAGGAAATACAGTGTTGCAGAGTAAAGACAAATACGTACTTATTGGAAACATTTTAAGAGAAGAATTAACGCACCGTAAATAATTAGCTTGTATCTCCTAAACAACACGTTGTAACTCGAAAAGATTTGGTTTGGCATGTACGTCTAAACGTGTAGCCTCAAAAGAGAACCTACAGGAGAATTTCCTTTCTTCAAAAATTTTCAGAAAACCACGTTTTAAGGAAATCCCGCATCGTGCGAAATCATCTTCTTTTTCCTAAACAACATGTTGTAACTCGAAAAGCTTTGGTGTTGCGTGTATGTGTAAGCGTGGAGCTTCAAAAGAGAAGGCACAGGAGAATTTTCTCTCGAAAGAATATGTAAGAATACCACGTTATAAGGAAATACAATTTTGCAGAGTAAAGACAAATAAGTACATATTGGAAACACTTGACGAGAAGAAATAACGCATCATACAAAATTACCTTTTATCTCCTAAAAAACACGTTGTAACTTGAAAAGATTTGGTGTGACGTGTACGTCTAAAAGTGTAGCCTCAAAAGAGAACCCACAGGAGAATTTTATTTCATCAAAATTTGTCAGAAACCACGTTTTAAGGAAATCTCGCATCGTGCGAAATTATCTTGTTTTTCTTAAACAACACGTTGTAACTCGAAAACCTTTGGTGTTGCGTGTATGTCTAAGCGTGTAGCCTCAAAAGAGAACGCACAGGAGAGTTTTCTCTCGAAAGAATATGTAAGAATACCACGTTATAAGGAAATACAGTGTTTCAGAGTAAAGACAAATGCTATTGGAAACACTTTAAGAGAAGAAATAATGCATCGTACAAAATTAGCTTGTATCTCCTAAACAACACGTTCTAACTCGAAAAGATTTGGTGTGGCTCGTACCTCTACATGTGTAGCCTCAAAAGAGAACCCACAGGAGAACTTTCTTTCTTCAACATTTTTCAGACAACCACGTTTTATGGAAATCTCGCATCGTGCGAAATTATCTTGTTTTTCCTATACAGCACATTGTAACTCGAAAAGCTTTGGCGTTGCGTGTATGTCTAAGTGTGTAGCCTCTAAAGAGAACGCACAGTAGAGTTTTCTCTTGAAAGAATATGTAAGAATACAACGTTATAAGGAAATAAAGTGTTGCAGAGTAAAGACAAATACGTACATATTGGAAACACTTTACGAGAAGAAATAACGCATCATACAAAATTAGGTTGTATCTCCTAAACAACACGTGGTAACTCGAAAGGAATTGGTGTGGCGTGTACGTCTAAACATGTAGCCTCAAAAGAAAACCCACTGAAGAATTTTCTTTCGTCAAAATTTTTCAGAAAACTACGTTTTAAGGAAATCCTGCATCGTGCGAAATTATCTTGTTTTTCATAAACAACACGTTGTAACTCGAAAAGCTTTGGTGTTGCCTCTTTGTCTAAGTGTGTAGCCGCAAAAGGGAAAGCACGGGATAGTTTTCTCTCGAAAGAATATGTAAGAATACCAAGTTATAAGGAAATACAGTGTTGCAGAGTAAAGACAAATACGTAAGTCTTGGAAACACTTTACGAGAATAATTAACACATCCTAAAAAATTAGCTTGTATCTCCTAAACAACACGTTGTAACTCGAAAAGATTTGGTGTGGCATGTTCGTCTAAACGTGTAGCCTCAAAAGAGAACCCACAGGAGAATTTTATTTCATCAAAATTTGTCAGAAACCACGTTTTAAGGAAATCTCGCATCGTGCGAAATTATCTTGTTTTTCTTAAACAACACGTTGTAACTCGAAAACCTTTGGTGTTGCGTGTATGTCTAAGCGTGTAGCCTCAAAAGAGAACGCACAGGAGAGTTTTCTCTCGAAAGAATATGTAAGAATACCACGTTATAAGGAAATACAGTGTTTCAGAGTAAAGACAAATGATATTGGAAACACTTTAAGAGAAGAAATAATGCATCGTACAAAATTAGCTTGTATCTCCTAAACAACACGTTCTAACTCGAAAAGATTTGGTGTGGCTCGTACCTCTACATGTGTAGCCTCAAAAGAGAACCCACAGGAGAACTTTCTTTCTTCAACATTTTTCAGACAACCACGTTTTATGGAAATCTCGCATCGTGCGAAATTATCTTGTTTTTCCTATACAGCACATTGTAACTCGAAAAGCTTTGGCGTTGCGTGTATGTCTAAGTGTGTAGCCTCTAAAGAGAACGCACAGTAGAGTTTTCTCTTGAAAGAATATGTAAGAATACAACGTTATAAGGAAATAAAGTGTTGCAGAGTAAAGACAAATACGTACATATTGGAAACACTTTACGAGAAGAAATAACGCATCATACAAAATTAGGTTGTATCTCCTAAACAACACATGGTAACTCGAAAGGAATTGGTGTGGCGTGTACGTCTAAACATGTAGCCTCAAAAGAAAACCCACTGAAGAATTTTCTTTCGTCAAAATTTTTCAGAAAACTACGTTTTAAGGAAATCCTGCATCGTGCGAAATTATCTTGTTTTTCATAAACAACATGTTGTAACTCGAAAAGCTTTGGTGTTGCCTCTTTGTCTAAGTGTGTAGCCGCAAAAGGGAAAGCACGGGATAGTTTTCTCTCGAAAGAATATGTAAGAATACCACGTTATAAGGAAATACAGTGTTGCAGAGTAAAGACAAATACGTAAGTCTTGGAAACACTTTACGAGAATAATTAACACATCCTAAAAAATTAGCTTGTATCTCCTAAACAACACGTTGTAACTCGAAAAGATTTGGTGTGGCATGTTCGTCTAAACGTGTAGCCTCAAAAGAGAACCCACAGGAGAATTTTCTTTCGTTAAAATTTTTCAGAATACCACGTTTCAAGGAAATCCCGCATCGTGCGAAATCATCTACTTTTTCCTAAACAACATGTTGTAACTCAAAAAGCTTTGGTGTTGCGTGTATGTGTACGCGTGTAGCCCCAAAAGAGAAGGCACAGGAGAGTTTTCTCTTGAAAGATCATGTAAGAATACCACGTTATAAGGAAATACAATTATGCAGAGTAAAGACAAATAAGTACATATTGGAAACCCTTTATGAGAAGAAATAACACATCGTACAAAATTAGCTTGTATCTCCTAAACAACACATTGTAACTCTAAAATATTGGTGTGACATGTACGTCTAAACGTGTAGCCTCAACAGAGAACCCACAAGAGAATTTTCTTTCATCAAAATTTGTCAGAAACCAGGTTTTAAGGAAATCTCGCATCGTGCGAAATTATCTTGTTTTTCCTAAACAACACGTTGTAACTCGAAAAGCTTTGGGGTTGCGTGTGTGTCTAAGCGTGTAACCTCAAAAGAGAATGCACAGGATAGTTTTATCTCGAAAGAATATGTAAGAATACCACGTTATAAGGAAATACAATGTTGCAGAGTAAAGACAAATACTTACATACTGGAAACACTTTACGAGACGAATTAACGCATCGAAAAAAATTAGCTTGTATCTCCTAAACAACACGTTGTAACTCGAAAAGATTTGGTATGGCATGTACGTCTAAACGTGTAGCCTCGAAAGAGAACCCACAGGAGAATTTTCTTTCTTCAAAATATTTCAGAAAACCAAGTTTTAAGGAAATCCCGCATCATGCGAAATCATCTTCTTTTTCCTAAACAACATGTTGTAACTCGAAAAGCTTTGGTGTTGCGTGTATATGTAAGTGTGGAGCCTCAAAAGAGAAGGCACAGGAGAGTTTTCTCTCGAAAGCATATGCAAGAATACCACGTTATAAGGAAATACAATTTTGCAGAGTAAAGACAAATAAGTACTTATTGGAAACACTTTATGAGAAGAAATAACGCATCGTACAAAATTAGCTTGTATCTCCTAAACAACACGTTGTAACTTGAAAAGATTTGGTGTGACGTGTATGTCTCAACGTGTAGCCTCAAAAGAGAACCCACAGGAGAACTTTCTTTCGTCAAAATTTTTCAGAAAACCACGTTTTATGGAAATCTCGCATCGTGCGAAATTATCTTGTTTTTCCTAAACAACACGTTGTAACTCGAAAAGCTTTGGCGTTGCGTGTATGTCTAAGCGTGTAGCCCAAAAGAGAACGCACAGGAGAGTTTTCTCTCGAAAGAATATGTAAGAATACCACGTTATAAGGAAATACAGTGTTGCAGAGTAAAGACAATTAAGTACATATTGGAAACACTTTACGACAAGAAATAACGCATCGTACAAAATTAACTTGTATCTCCTAAACAACACGTTGTAACTCGAAAAGCTTTGGTGTTGCGTGTATGTCTAAGCGTGTAGCCTCAAAAGAGAACTCACAGGAGAGTTTTCTCTTGAAAGAATATGTAAGAATACCACGTTATAAGGAAATACAGTGTTGTAGAATAAAGACAAATACTTACATATTGGAAACACTTTACAAGAAGAAATAACGCATCGAAAAAATTTGCTTGTATCTCCTAAACAACAAGTTGTAACTCGAAAAGATTTGGTGTGGCGTGTACGTCTAAACCTGTAGCCTCAAAAGGCAATGCACAGGAGAACTTTCTTTCGTCAACATTTGTCAGTAAACCACGTTTTAAGGATATCTGCATCGTGCAAAATTATCTTTTTTTTTCCTAAACAACACGTTGTAACTCGAAAAGCTTTGGTGTTGCGTGTATGTCTGAGCATGTCGCCTCTAAAGAGAATGCACAGGAAAGTTCTCTCGCAAGAACATGTAAGAATTCAACATTGTAAGGAAATACAGTGTTGCAGAGTAAAGACAAATACGTAAGTTTGGAAACACTTTACGAGAAGAAATAAAGCATCGTACAAAATTAGCTTGTATCTCCTAAACAACACGTGGTAACTCGAAAGGATTTGGTGTGGCGTGTACCTCTAAACGTGAAGCGTCAAAAGAGTACCCACAGGAGAATTTTCTTTCGTCAAAATTTGTAAGAATACCACGTTTTAAGGAAATCCCGCATCGTGCGAAATTATCTTGTTTTTCATAAACAACACATTGTAACTCGAAAAGCTTTGGTGTTGCCTGTATGTCTAAGTGTGTAGCCTCAAAATGGAACGCACAGGATAGTTTTCTATCGAAAGAATATGTAAGAATACCACGTTATAAGGATATACAATGTTGCAGAGTAAAGACAAATACGTATGTGTTGGAAACACTTTACGAGAAGAATAAACACATCGTGCAAAATTAGCTTGTATCTCCTAAACAACACGTTGTAACTCGAAAAGATTTGGTGTGGCATGTATGTCTAAACGTGTAGCCTCAAAAGAGAACCCACAGGAGAATTTTCTTTTGTCAAAATTTTTCAGAAAACCACGTTTTAAGGATATCCCGCATCATGCGAAATCATCTTCTTTTTCCTAAACAACATGTTGTAACTCGAAAAGCTTTGGTGTTGTGTGTATGTGTAAGTGTGGAGCCTGAAAAGAGAAGGCACAGGAGAGTTTTCTCTCGAAAGAATATGTAAGAATACCACGTTATAAGGAAATACAATTTTGCAGGGTAAAGACAAATAAGTACTTATTGGAAACACTTTATGAGAAGAAATAACGCATCGTACAAATTCAGCTTTATCTCCTAAACAACACGTTGTAACTCGAAAAGTTTTGGTGTGACGTGTACGTCTAAACATGTAGCCTCAAAAGAGAACCCACAGGAGAACTTTCTTTCGTCAAAAATTTTCAGAAAACCACGTTTTATGGAAATCTTGCATCGTGCGAAATTATCTTGTTTTTCCTAAACAACACGTTGTAACTCGAAAAGCTTTGGCGTTGCGTGTATGTCTAAGCGTGTAGCCCAAAAGAAAACGCACAGGAGAGTTTTCCCTCGAAAGAATATGTAAGAATACCACGTTATAAGGAAATACAGTGTTGCAGAGTAAAGACAATTAATTACGTATTGGACACACTTTACAAGAAGAAATAACGCTTCATAAAAAATTAGCTTGTATCACCTAAACAACAAGTTGTAACTCGAAAAGATTTGGTGTGGCGTGTACTTCTAAACCTGTAGCCTCAAATGGCAATGCACAGGAGAACTTTCTTTAGTCAAAATTTGTCAGAAAACCACGTTTTAAGGATATCCCGCATCGTTTAAAATTATCTTGTTTTTCCTAAACAACACGTTGTAACTCGAAAAGCTTTGGTGTTGCGTGTATATCTAAGCGTGTAGCCTCTAAAGACAACGTACAGGAGAGTTTTCTCTCGAAAGAACATGTAAGAATACAATGTTATAAGGAAATACAGTGTTGCAGAGTAAAGACAAATATATACATATTGGAAACACTTTACAAGAAGAAATAACGCACCGTAAAAAATTAGCTTGTATCTCCTAAACAACACGTTGTAACTCGAAAAGATTTGGTGTGACATGTACGTCTAAAAGTGTAGCCTCAAACGAGAACCCACAGGAGAATTTTCTTTCATCAAAATTTGTCAGAAACCACGTTTTAAGGAAATATCGCATCGTGCGAAATTATCTTGTTTTTCCTAAACAACACGTTGTAACTCGAAAAGTTTTGGTGTTGCGTTTATGTCTATGCGTGTAGTCTCAAAAGAGAACGAACAGGAGAGTTTTCTCTCGAAAGAATATGTAAGAATACCACGTTATAAGGAAATACAGTGTTGCAGAGTAAAGACAACTACGTACCTATTGGAAACACTTTAAGAGAAGAAATAACGCATCGTACAAAATTAGCTTGTATCTCCTAAACAACACGTTGTAAGTCGAAAAGATTTGGTGTGGCGCGTACCTCTACACTTGTAGCCTCAAAAGAGAACCCACAGGAGAACTTTCTTTCGTCAAAATTTTTCAGAAAACCACGATTTATGGAAATCTCGCAACATGCGAAATTATCTTGTTTTTCCTAAAGAACACATTGTAACTCGAAAATCTTTGGCGTTGTGTGTTTGTCTACGCGTTTAGCTCTAAAGAGAACGCACAGGAGAGTTTTCCCTCGAAATAATATGTAAGAATACCACGTTATAAGGAAATACAGTGTTGCAGAGTAAAGACAAATAAGTACGTATTGGAAACACTTTAGGAGAAGAAATAATGCATCCTTAAAAATTAGCTTGTATCTCCTAAACAACACGTTGTAACTCGAGAAGATTTGGTGTGGTGTGTACGTCTAAACGTGTAGCCTCAAAAAGAGAACCCACAGGAGAATTTTCTTTGGTCTTATTTGTCAGAAAACCACGTATTAATGAAATCCTGCATCGTGCGAAATTATCTTGTTTTTCCTAAACAACACGTTGTAACTCGAAAAGCTTTGGTGTTGCGTGTATGTCTCACCGTGTAGCCTCAAAAGACAACACACAGGAGAGTTTTCTCTCAAAAGAATATGTAAGAATACCACATTATAAGGAAATACAGTGTTTCAGAGTAAAGACAAATATGTACGTATTGGAAACTCTTAAACTTTAGGAGATGAAATAAAGCATCGTACAAAATTAGCTCGTATCTCCTAAACAACACATTGTCACTCGAAAAGATTTGGTGTGGCGTGTATGTCTAAATGTGTAGCCTCAAACAGAACAGATAGGAGAATTTTCTTTCGTCAAAATTTTCAGAAAACCACATTTTAAGGAAATCCCGCATCGTGCGAAATTATCTTGTTTTTCTTAAACAACACGTTGTAACTTGAAAAGCTTTTGTGTTGTGTGTATTTCTCAGCGTGTAGCCTCAAAAGAGAACACACAGGAGAGTTTTCTTTCGAAAGAATATGTAAGAATACCACGTTATAAGGAAATACAGTGTTGCAGATTAAAGACAAATACGTATGTATTGGAAACCCTTAAACTTTACGAGATGAAATAAAGCATCGTACAAAATTAGCTCGTATCTCCTAAAAAACACGTTGTAACTCAAAAAGATTTCGTGTGGTGTGTACGTCTAAACCTGTAGCCTCAAAAAGAGAACCCACAGGAGAATTTTCTTTGGTCTTATTTGTCAGAAAACCACGTATTAAGGAAATCCTGCATCGTGCGAAATTATCTTGTTTTTCCTAAACAACACGTTGTAACTTGAAAAGCTTTGGTGTTGCGTGTATGTCTCACCGTGTAGCCTCAAAAGAGAACACACAGGAGAGTTTTCTCTCAAAAGAATATGTAAGAATACCACATTATAAGGAAATACAGTGTTTCAGAGTAAAGACAAATATGTACGTATTGGAAACCCTTAAACTTTACGAGATGAAATAAAGCATCGTACAAAATTAGCTCGTATCTCCTAAACAACACGTTGTAACTCGAAAAGATTTGGTGTGGCGTGTATGTCTAAACGTGTAGCCTCAAAGGAGAACCCATAGGAGAATTTTCTTTCGTCAAAATTTTCAGAAAACCACGTTTTAAGGAAATCCCGCATCGTGCGAAATTATCTTGTTTTTCTTAAACAACACGTTGTAACTCGAAAAGCTTTTGTGTTGCGTGTATTTCTCAGCGTGTAGCCTCAAAAGAGAACACACAGGAGAGTTTTCTTTCGAAAGAATATGTAAGAATACCACGTTATAAGGAAATACAGTGTTGCAGATAAAAGACAAATATGTATGTATTGGAAACCCTTAAACTTTACGAGATGAAATAAAGCATCGTACAAAATTAGCTCGTATCTCCTAAAAAACACGTTGTAACTCGCAAAGATTTGGTGTGGCGTGTACGTCTAAACCTGTAGCCTCAAAAGAGAACACATAGGAGAATTTTCTTTCGTCAAAATTTTCAGAAAACCACGTTTTAAGGAAATCCAGCATCGTTCGAAATTATCTTGTTTTTCCTAAGCAATACGTAGTAACTCGAAAATCTTTGGTATTGCGTGGATGTCTAAGCGTGTAGCCTCAAAAGAGAACATACAGGAGAGTTTTCTCTTGAAAGAATATGTAAGAATACCACGTTATAAGGAAGTACAGTGTTGCAGAATAAAGACAAATATTTACGTATTGGAAACCCTTAAACTTTATGAGATGAAATAAAGCATTGTACAAAATTAGCTTGTATCTCCTAAACAACACGTTGTAACTCGAAAAGATTAGGTGTAGCGTGTACGTCTAAATGTGTAGCCTCAAAAGAGAACCACAGGACAATTTTCTTTCGTCAAAATTTGTCAGAAAACCACGTTTTAAGGAAATCCCACATCGTGAGAAATTATCTTGTTCTTCATAAACAATACATTGTAACTCGAAAAGCGTTGGTGTTGCGTGTATGTCTAAGGATGTAGCCTCAAAAGAGAAGGCACAGGAGAGTTTTCTCTCGAAAGAATATGTAAGAATACCACGTTATAAGGAAATACAGTGTTGCAGATTAAAGACAAATGTGTACTTATTGGAAATACTTTACGAGAAGAAATAACGCATCGTAAAAAATTAGCTTGTATCTCCTAAACAACAGGTTGTAACTCAAAAAGCCTTGGTGTGGCGTGTACGTCTAAACGTGTAGCCTCAAAAGAGAACCCACAGGAGAATTTTCTTTGGTCAAAATTTGTCAGAAAACCATGTATTAAGGAAATCCCGCATCGTGCGAAATTATCTTGTTTATCCTAAACAACACGTTGTAACTCGAAAAGATTTGGTGTTGCGTGTATGTCTAAGCGTGTAGCCTCAAAAGAGAACACACAGGAGAGTTTTCTCTCGAAAGAATAGGTAAGAATACCACTTTATAAGGAAGTACAGTGTTGCTGAGTAAAGACAAAAATGTACATATTGGAAACCCTTAAACTTTACGAGATGAAATAAAGCATCGTACAAAATTAGCTTGTAACTCCTAAACAACACGTTGTTACTCGAAAGGATTTGGTGTGGCCTGTACGTCTAAACGTATAGCCTCAAAAGAGAAACCACAGGACAATTTTCTTTATTCAAAATTTGGCAGAAATCCAAGTTTTAAGGAAATCCTGCATTGTGAGAAATTATCTTGTTCTTTCTAAACAACACGTTTTAACTCGAAAAGCTTATGTGTTGTATGTATATCTAAGCGTATAGCCTCAAAAGAGAACGCACAGGAGAGTTTTCTCTCGAAAGAATAAGTAAGAATACCACGTTATAAGGAAATACAGGGTTGCAAAGTAAAGACAAATACATATGTATTGGAAACACTTTATGAAATAACGCATCATGCAAAATTAGCTTGTATGTCCTAAACCACACGTTGTAACTTGAAAACATTTGGTGTGCCGTGTATGTCTAAACGTGTAGCCTCCAAAGAGAACCCCCAGTAGAATTTTCTTTCGCCAAAATTTTTCAGAAAACCACGTTTTAAGGAAATCCCGCATCATGCGAAATTATCTTGTTTTTCATAAACAACACATTGTAACTCGAAAAGTTTTGGTGTTGCATGTATGTCTAAGCGTTTAGCCTCAAAAGAGAACACACAGGAGAGGTTTCTCTCGAAAGAATATGTAAGAATACCACGTTATAAGGAAACACAGTGCTGCAGAGTAAAGACAAATACGTAAGTAAGGGAAACACTTTACGAGAAGAAATAATGCATGGTACAAAATTAGCTTGTATCTCCTAAACAACACGATATAACTCAAAAAGTTTTGGTGTGGCGTGTATGTCTAAACGTTTTGCCTCAAAGGAGAACCCACAGGAGAATTTTCTTTCGTCAAAATTTGTCAGAAAACCACGTTTTAAGGAAATCCCGCATCGTGCTAAATTATCTTGTTTTTCCTAAACAACACGTTGTAACTCGAAAAGCTTTGGTGTTGCGTGTATGTCTATGCATGTAGCCTCAAAAGAGAACGCACAGGAGAGATTTCTCTCGAAAGAATATGTAAGGATACCACGTTATAAGGAAATACAGTGTTGCAGAGTAAAGACAAATACGTACATATTGGAAACACTTTATGAGAGAAATAACGCATCTTGCAAAATTAGCTTGTATGTCCTAAAGAACACGTTGTAACTCGAAAAGATTTGGTGTGGCGTGTACGTCTAAACGTGTAGCCTCAAAAGAGTACCCACAGGAGAGTTTTATTTCGTCAAAATTTTTCAGAAAACCACGTTTTAAGGAAATCCCGCATCGTGCGAAATTATGTTGTTTTTCATAAACAACATAAGTTGTAACTCGAAAAGCTTTGATGTTGCGTGTAAGTCTAAGCATGTAGCCTCAAAGGAGAATGCACAGGAGAGTTTTCTATCGAAAGAATATGCAAGAATACCACGTTATAAGGAAATACAGTGTTGCAGAGTAAAGGCAAATATGTACGTAATGGAAACACTTAAACTTTATGAGAAGAAATAACGCATCGTAAAAAATTAGCTTGTATCTCCTAAAAAACTCGTTGTAACTCGAAAGGATTTGGTGTGGCGTGTACGTCTAAATGTGTAGCATCAAAAGAGAACCCACAGGAGTATTTTCTTTCGTCAAAATTTGTCAGAAAACCACATTTTAAGGAAATCCTGCATCGTGCTAAATTATCTGGTTTTTCCTAAACAACACATTGTAACTCGAAAAGCTTTGGTGTTGCGTGTATGTCAAAGCGTGTAGCCTCAAAAGAGAACGCACAGGAGAGTTTTCTCTTGAAAGAATAGGTAAGAATACCACTTTATAAGGAAGTATAGTGTTGCTGAGTAAAGACAAAAACGTACATATTGGAAACCCTTAAACTTTACAAGATGAAATAAAGCATCGTACAAAATTAGCTTGTAACTCCTAAACAACACATTGTTACTCGAAAGGATTTGGTGTGGCCTGTACGTCTAAACGTGTAGCCTCAAAAGAGAACCCACAGGACAATTTTCTTTCTTCAAAATTTGTCAGAAAACCAAGTTTTAAGGAAATCCCGCATTGTGAGAAATTATCTTTTTCTTCCTAAACAACACGTTTTAACTCGAAAAGCTTAGGTGTTGTGTGTATATCTAAGCGTATAGCCTCAAAAGAGAACGCACAGGAGAGTTTTCTCTCGAAAGAATAAGTAAGAATACCACGTTATAAGGAAATACAGGGTTGCAAAGTAAAGACAAATACATATGTATTGGAAACACTTTATGAGAGAAATAACGCATCATGCAAAATTAGCTTGTATGTCCTAAACAACAAGTTGTAACTTGAAAACATTTGGTGTGCCGTGTATGTCTAAACATGTAGCCTCCAAAGAGAACCCCCAGTAGAATTTTCTTTCGTCAAAATTTTTCAGAAAACCACGTTTTAAGGAAATCCCGCATTGTGCGAAATTATCTTGTTTTTCATAAACAACACATTGTAACTCGAAAAGCTTTGGTGTTGCATGTATGTCTAAGCGTGTAGCCTCAAAAGAGAACGCACAGGAGAGGTTTCTCTCGAAAGAATATGTAAGAATACCACGTTATAAAGAAACACAGTGCTGCAGAGTAAAGACAAATACATAAGTAAGGGAAACACTTTACGAGAAGAAATAATGCATGGTACAAAATTAGCTTGTATCTCCTAAACAACACGATAAAACTCAAAAATATTTGGTGTGGCGTGTATGTCTAAACATTTAGCTTCAAAGGAGAACCCACAGGTGAATTTTCTTTCGTCAAAATTTGTCAGAAAACCACGTTTTAAGGAAATCCAGCATTGTGCTAAATTATCTTGTTTTTCTTAACAACACGTTGTAACTCGAAAAGCTTTGGTGTTGCGTGTATGTCTAAGCATGTAGCCTCAAAAGAGAACGCACAGGAGAGTTTTCTCTCGAAAGAATATGTAAGGATGCCACGTTATAAGGAAATACAGTGTTGCAGAGTAAAGACAAATACGTACATATTGGAAACACTTTATAAGAGAAATAACGCTTCTTGCCAAATTAGCTTGTATGTCCTAAACAACACGTTGTAACTCGAAAAGATTTGGTGTGGCGTGTACGTTTAAATGTGTAGCCTCAAAAGAGTACCCACAGGAGAGTTTTATTTTGTCAAAATTTGTCAGAAAACCACGTTTTAAGGAAATCCTGCATCGTGCGAAATTATGTTGTTTTTCATAAACAACACGTTGTTACTCGAAAAGCTTTGGTGTTGCGTGTTTGTCTAAGCATGTAGCCTCAAAGGAGAATGCACAGGAGTTTTCTATCGAAAGAATATGCAAGAAAACCACGTTATAAGGAAATACAGTGTTGCAGAGTAAAGGCAAATATGTACGTTATGGAAACACTTAAACTTCATGAGAAGAAATAACGCATCGTAAAAAATTAGCTTGTATCTCCTAAACAACACGTTGTAACTCGAAAAGATTTGGTGTGGCGTGTACGGCTAAATGTGTAGCCTCAAAAGAGAACCCACAGGAGTATTTTCTTTCCTCAAAATTTGTAAGAAAACCACATTTTAAGGAAATCCCGCATTGTGCTAATTTATCTTGTTTTTCCTAAACAACACATTGTAACTCGAAAAGCTTTGGTGTTACGTGTATGTCAAAGCGTGTAGCCTCAAAAGAGAATGCACAGGAGAATTTTCTCTCGAAAGAATATGTAAGAATACCATGTTATAAGGAAATACAGTGTTGCAGAGCAAAGACAAATACGTACTTATTGGAAACACTTTATGAGAGAAATAACGCATCTTGCAAAATTAACTTGTATGTCCTAAACAACATGTTGTAACTCGAAAAGAACGCGCAGGAGAGTTTTCTCTCGAAAGAATATGTAAGAATACCACGTTATAAGGAAATACAGTGTTGCAGTGTAAAGACAAATACGTACTTATTTGAAACACTTAAACTTTACGAGAAGAAATAAGGCATCGTACAAAATTAGTTTTGGTGTGGTGTGTACGTCTAAACGTGTAGCTTCAAAAGAGAACCCACAGGATAATTTTCTTTCGTCAAAATTTGACAGAAAACCACGTTTTAAGGAAATCCCTTATTGAGTATAACATGTTGTTTAGGAAAATCAAGATAATTTTGCACGATGCGGGATTTCCTTAATACGTGGTTTTCTGACAAATTTTGACCAAAGAAAATTCTCCTATGGGTTCTCTTTTGAGGCTACACATTTAGACGTACAGGCCACACCAAATCTTTTTAAGTTACAACGCGTTGTTTAGGAGATACAAGCTAATTTTGTACGATGCGTTATTTCTTCTCGTAAAGTGTTTCCAATACGTGCGTATTTGTCTTTACTCTGCAACACTGTATTTCCTGATAACGTGGTATTCTTATATATTCTTTCGAGAGAAAACTCTCCTTTGCGTTCTCTTTTGAGGCTACACGCTTAGAAATACACGCAACACCAAAGCTTTTCGAGTTACAACGTGTTGTTTAGGAAAAACAAGATGATTTCGCACGATGCGGGATTTCATTAAAACATGGTTTTCTGACAAATATTGACGAAAGAAAACTCTCCTGTGGGTTCTCTTTTGAGGCTACACGTTTAGACGTACATGCCACACCAAATCCTTTCGAGTTACAACGTGTTGTTTAGGAGATACAAGCTAATTTTGCAAGATGCGTTATTTCTCTCATAAAGTGTTTCCAATACGTACGTATTTGTCTTTACTCTGCCACACTGTATTTCCTTATAACGTGGTATTCTTACATATTCTTTCGAGAGAAAACTCTCCTGTGCGTTCTCCTTTGGGGCTACACGCTTAGACATACACCCAACACCAAAACTTTTTGAGTTACAACGTGTTGTTTAGGAAGAACAAGATAATTTCTCACGATGCGGGATTTCCGTAATACGTGGTTTTCTGACAAATTTAGACGAAAGAAAATTGTCCTGTGGGTTCTCTTTTGAGGCTACACGTTTAGACGTACAGGCCACACCAAATCTTTTCGAGATACCACGTGTTGTTTAGGAGATACAAGCTAATTTTGTACGATGCTTTATTTCATCTCATAAAATTTAAGGGTTTCCAATACATACATATTTGTCTTTACTCTGCAACACTGTATTTCTTTATAACGTGGTATTCTTACATATTCTTTCGAGAGAAAACTATCCTGTGCGTTCTCTTTGGAGGCTACATGCTTAGACATACACGCAACACCAAAGCTTTTTGAGTTACAACGTGTTGATTAGGAAAAACAAGATAATTTCGCAAGATGCGGGATTTCCTTAAAACGTGATTTTCTGACAAATTTTGACGTAAGAAAATTCTCCTGTGGGTTCTCTTTTGAGGCTACACATTTAGACTACACGCCACAACAAATCTTTTTGAGTTACCTCGTGTTGTTTAGGAGATACAAGATAATTTTGTACCATGCGTTATTTCTTCTCATAATATGTTTCCAATACGTATGTATTTGTCTTTACTCTGCAGCAATATATTTCCTTATAACATGGTATTCTTACATATTCTTTCGAGAGAAAACTCTCCTGTGCATTCTCTTTTGAGGCTACACGCTTAGACACACACCCAACACCAAATCTTTTCGAATTACAATGTTTTGTTTATGAAAAACAAGATAATTGCGCACGATGCGGGATTTCCTTAAAACGTGGTTTTCTGACAAATTTTGACGAAAGAAAATTCTCTTGTGGGTTCTCTTTTGAGGCTACACGTTTAGAGGTACACACCACACCAAATCTTTTCGAGTTACAACGTGTTGCTTAGGATATACAAGCTAATTTTGTACCATGCGTTATTTCTTCTCATAAAGTTTTTCCAATAAGTAAGTATTTGTCTTTACTCTGCAACACTGTATTTCCTTATAACGTGGTATTCTTACATATTCTTTCGAGAGAAAACTCTCCTGTGCATTCTCTTTTGAGGATACACGCTTAGACATACACGCAACACCAAAGCATTTCGAGTTAGAACGTGTTGTTTAGGAAAAACAAGATAATTTCGCACGATGCGGGAATTCCTTAAAACGTGGTTTTCTGACAAATTTTGACGAAAGAAAATTCTTCTGAGGGTTTTCATTTGAGGCTACACGTTTAGACTTACACGCCACACCAAATCTTTTCGAGTTACAACGTGTTGTTTAGGAGATACAAGCTAATTTTTTACGATACTTTATATCTTCTCGTAAAGTTTAAGTGTTTCCAAAAGGTACGTATGTATCTTTAATTTGCCACAATGTATTTCCTTATAACGTGGTATTTTTACATACTCGTTCGAGAGAAATCTCTCCTTTCCGTTCTCTTTTGAGGCTACATGCTTAGACATACACGCAACATCAAAGATTTTCGAGTTACAATGTGTTGTTTAGGAAAAACAAGATAGTTTCGCACGATGTGGGATTTCCTTAATAAGTGGTTTTCTGACAAATTTTGACGAAAGAAAATTCTCCTGTGTGTTCTCTTTTGAGGCTACACGTTTAGACGTACACGCCACACCAAATCTTTTCAAGTTAACGTGTTGTTTAGGAGATACAAACTAATTTTTTACGATGCGTTATTTCTTCTCATAAAGTGTTTCAAATACATACGTATTTGTCTTTACTCTGCAAAACTGTATTTCCTTATAATGTTGTATTCTTACATGTTCCTTCGAGAGAAAACTCTCCTGTGCGTTCTCTTTTGAGGCTACACGCTTAGACATACAAGCAACATCAAAGCTTTTCGAGTTACAACATGTTGTTTAGGAAAAAAAAAGATAATTTCGCACGATGAGTGATTTCCTTAAAACATGGTTTTCTGACAAATTTTAACGAAAAACAATTCTCCTGTGGGTTCTTTTTTGAGGCTACATGTTTAGACGTACATGCCACACCCAATCTTTTCGAGTTACAACGTGTTGTTTAGGAGATAGAAGCTAATTTTGTACGATGCGTTATTTCTTCTCTAAAGTGTTTCCAATACGTACGTATTTGCCTTTAGTCTGCAACACTGTATTTCCTTATAACGTGGTATTCTTATATCTTCTTTCGAGAGAAAACTCTCCTGTGAGTCCTCTTTTGAGGCTACACGCTTAGACATACACGCAACACCAAAGCTTTTCGCGTTACAACGTGTTGTTTAGGAAAAACAAGATAATTTCGCACGATGAGGGATTTCCTTAATACGTGGTTTTCTGCCAAATTTTGACCAAAGAAAATTCTCCTATGGGTTCTCTTTTGAGACTACACGTTACGACGTACAGGCCACACCAAATCTTTTTAAGTTACAACGTGTTGGTTAGGAGATACAAGCTAATTTTGTACGATGCGTTATTTCTTCTCGTAAAGTTTTTCCAATAAGTAAGTATTTGTCTTTACTCAGCAACACTGTATTTCCTTATAACATAGTATTCTTACATATTTTTTCGAGAGAAAACTCTCCTGTGCATTCTCATTTGAGGCTACAGGCTTAGACATACAAGCAACAGCAAAGAGTTTCGAGTTACAACGTGTTGTTTAGGAAGAACAAGGTAATTTCTCACGATGCGGGATTTCCTTAAAACGTGGTTTTCTGACAAATTTTGACGAAAGAATATTCTCCTGTGGGTTCTCTTTTGAGGCTACACGTTTAGACGTACACGCCACACCAAATCTTTTTGAGTTACAACTTGTTGTTCAGGAGATACAAGCTAATTTTTTTACGATGCGTTATTTCTTCTCGTAATGTTTAAGTGTTTCCAATACGTATGTATCTGCCTTTCTTCTGCAACACTGTATTTCCTTATAATGTGGTATTCTTACATATTCTTTCGAGAGAAAACTCTCCTGTGCGTTCTCTTTGGAGGCTACACGCTTAGGCATTCATGCAACACCAAACTTTTCGAGTTACAATGTGCTGTTTAGGAAAAACAAGATAATTTCGCATGATGCGGGATTTCCTTAAAACGTGGTTTTCTGACAAATTTTGACAAAAGAAAATTCTCCTGTGGGTTCTCTTTTGAGGCTACACGTTTAGACGTACACGCCACACCAAATCCTTTCGAGTTATAACGTGTTGTTTAGGATATACAAGCTAATTTTGTACTATGTTTTATTTCTTCTCGTAAAGTTTAAGTGTTTCCAATAAGTATGTATTTGTCTTTACTCCGCAACACTGTATTTCCTTATAACGTGGTATTCCTACATATTCTTTCGGGAGAAAACTCTCCTGTGCATTCTCTTTTGAGGCTACACGCTTAGACATATACGCAACACCAAAGCTTTTCGAGTTACAACATGTTGTTTAGGAAAAACAAGATAATTTCGCACGATGCAGGATTTCCTTAAAACGTGGTTTCCTGACAAATTTTGACGAAAGAAAACTCTCCTGTGGGTTCTCCTTTGAGGCTACACGTTTAGTCGTACACGCCACACCAAATCTTTTCGAGTTACAACGTGTTGTTTAGAAGATACAAGCTAATTTTGCATGATGCGTTATTTCTTCTCGTAAAGTGTTTCCTATAAGTACATATTTGTCTATACTCTGCAACACTGTATTTCCTTATAACGTGGTATTCTTACATATTCTTTCGAGAGAAAACTATACTGTGCGTTCTCTTTGGAGGCTACACGCTTAGACATACAAGCAACACCAAAGCTTTTCGAGTTACAACGTGTTGATTAGGAAAAACAAGATAATTTCGCACAATGAGGGATTTACTTAAAATGTGGTTTTCTGACAAATTTTGACGTAAGAAAATTCTCCTGTGGGTTCTCTTTTGAGGCTACACATTTAGACGTACACGCCACACCAAATCTTTTTGAGTTACCACGTGTTGTTTAGGAGATACAAGCAAATTTTGTACCATGCGTTATTTCTTCTCATAATATATTTCCAATACGTATGTATTTGTCTTTACTCTGCAGCAATATATTTCCTTATAACGTGGTATTCTTACATATTCTTTCGAGAGAAAACTCTCCTGTGCATTCTCTTTTGAGGCTACACGCTTACACATACACCCAACACCAAAGATTTCCGAGTTACAATGTTTTGTTTATGAAAAACAAGATAATTGCGCACAATGCGGGATTTCCTTAAAACGTGGTTTTCTGACAAATTTTGACGAAAGAAAATTCTCCTGTGGGTTCTCTTTTGAGGCTACATGTTTAGACGTACACGCCACACCAAATCTTTTCGAGTTACAACGTGTTGTTTAGGAGATACAAGCTAATTTTGTACCATGCGTTATTTCTTCTCATAAAGTTTTTCCAATAAGTAAGTATTTGTCTTTACTCTGCAACACTGTATTTCCTTATAACGAGGTATTCTTACATATTCTTTCGAGAGAAAACTCTCCTGTGCGTTCTCATTTGAGGCTACACGCTTAGACATATACGCAACACCAAAGCTTTTCGAGTTACAACATGTTGTTTAGGAAAAACAAGATAATTTCGCACTATGCAGGATTTCCTTAAAACGTGGTTTCCTGACAAATTTTGATGAAAGAAAACTCTCCTGTGGGTTCTCCTTTGAGGCTACACATTTAGTCGTACACGCCACACCAAGTCTTTTTCGAGTTACAACGTGTTGTTTAGAAGATACAAGTTAATTTTGCATGATGCGTTATTTCTTCTCGTAAAGTGTTTCCTATAAGTACATATTTGTCTATACTCTGCAACACTGTATTTCCTTATAACGTGGTATTCTTACATATTCTTTCGAGAGAAAACTATACTGTGCGTTCTCTTTGGAGGCTACACGCTTAGACATACAAGCAACACCAAAGCTTTTCAAGTTACAACGTGTTGGTTAGGAAAAACAAGATAATTTCGCACAATGAGGGATTTACTTAAAATATGGTTTTCTGACAAATTTTGACGTAAGAAAATTCTCCTGTGGGTTCTCTTTTGAGGCTACACATTTAGACGTACACGCCACACCAAATCTTTTTGAGTTACCACGTGTTGTTTAGGAGATACAAGCAAATTTTGTACCATGTGTTATTTCTTCTCATAATATATTTCCAATACGTATGTATTTGTCTTTACTCTGCAGCAATATATTTCCTTATAACGTGGTATTCTTACATATTCTTTCGAGAGAAAACTCTCCTGTGCATTCTCTTTTGAGGCTACACGCTTACACATACACCCAACACCAAAGCTTTTCGAGTTACAATGTTTTGTTTATGAAAAACAAGATAATTGCGCACAATGCGGGATTTCCTTAAAACGTGGTTTTCTGACAAATTTTGACGAAAGAAAATTCTCCTGTGGGTTCTCTTTTGAGCCTACATGTTTAGACGTACACGCCACACCAAATCTTTTCGAGTTACAACGTGTTGTTTAGGAGATACAAGCTAATTTTGTACCATGCGTTATTTCTTCTCATAAAGTTTTTCCAATAAGTAAGTATTTGTCTTTACTCTGCAACACTGTATTTCCTTATAACATGGTATTCTTACATATTCTTTCGAGAGAAAACTCTCCTGTGCGTTCTCATTTGAGGCTACCCGCTGAGACATACACGCAACAGCAAAGCTTTTCGAGTTACAACGTGTTGTTTAGGAAAAACAAGAAAATTTCTCACGAAGCGGGATTTCCTTAAAACGTGGTTTTCTGACAAATTTTGACGAAAGAAAATTCTCCTGTGGGTTCTCTTTTAAGGCTAAACGTTTAGACGTACACGCCACACCAAATCTTTTTGAGTTACAACTTGTTGTTTAGGAGAATCAAGCTAATTTTTTTACGATGAATTATTTCTTCTCGTAAAGTTTAAGTGTTTCCAATACATATGTATTTGCCTCTACTCTGCAACACTGTATTTCCATATAACGTGGTATTCTTACATATTCTTTCGAGAGAAAACTCTCCTGTGCGTTCTCTTTGGAGGCTACACACTTAGACATTCACGCAACACCAAAGCTTTTCGAGTTACAACGTGTTGTTTAGGAAAAACAAGATAATTTCGCATGATGCGGGATTTCCTTAAAACGTGGTTTTCTGACAAATTTTGACGAAAGAAAATTCTCCTGTGGGTTCTCTTTTGAGGCTTCACGTTTAGATGTACACGCCACACCAAATCCTTTCGAGTTATAACGTGTTGTTTAGGATATACAAGCTAATATTGTACTATGTGTTTTTTCTTCTCGTAAAGCTTAAGTGTTTCCAATAAGTATGTATTTGTCTTTACTCTGCAACACTGTATTTCCTTATAACGTAGTATTCCTACATATTCTTTCGGGAGAAAACTCTCCTGTGCGGTCTCTTTTGAGGCCACACGTTTAGACGTACATGCCACACCAAATCTTTTATGAGTTACAACTTGTTGTTTCGCAGATACAAGCTAATTTTTTAACGATGAATTATTTCTTCTCGTAAAGTTTAAGTGTTTCCAATATGTATATATTTGCCTCTACTCTGCAACACTGTATTTCCTTATAACGTGGTATTCTTACATATTCTTTCGAGAGAAAACTCTCCTGTGCGTTCTCTTTGGAGGCTACACGCTTAGACATTCACGCAACACCAAAGCTTTTCGAGTTACAACGTGTTGTTTAGGAAAAACAAGATAATTTCGCATGATGCGGGATTTCCTTAAAACGTGGTTTTCTGACAAATTTTGATGAAACAAAATTCTCCTGTGGGTTCTCTTTTGAGGCTACACGTTTAGACGTACACGCCACACCAAATCCTTTCGAGTTATAACGTGTTGTTTAGGATATACAAACTAATTTTTACTATGTGTTATTTCTTCTCGTAAAGCTTAAGTGTTTCCAATAAGTATGCATTTGTCTTTACTCTGCAACACTGTATTTCCTTATAACGTGGTATTCCTACATATTCTTTCGGAAGAAAACTCTCCTGTACGTTCTCTTTTGAGGCTACACGCTTAGACATACACGCAACACCAAAGCTTTTCGAGTTACAACATGTTGTTTAGGAAAAACAAGATAATTTCGCACGATGCGGTATTTCCTTAAAATGTGGTTTTCTAACAAATTTTGACGAAAGAACACTCTCCTGTGGGTTCTCTTTTGAGGCTACACGTTTAGACATACACGCCACACCAAATCTTGTCGAGTTACAACGTGTTGTTTAGGAGATACAAGCTAATTTTGCATGATGCGTTATTTCTTCTCCTAAAGTGTTTCCAATAAGTACGTATTTGTCTAAACTCTGCAACACTGTATTTCCTTATAACGTGGTATTCTTACATATTCTTTCGAGAGAAAACTATCCTGTGCGTTCTGTTTGGAGGCTACACGCTTAGAAATACACGCAACACCAAAGCTTTTCGAGTTACAACGTGTTGATTTGGAAAAACAAGATAATTTCGCACGATGCGGGATTTCTTTAAAACGTAGTTTTCTGACAAATTTTGACGTAAGAAAATTCTCCTGTGGGTTCTCTTTTGAGGCTACACGTTTAGATGTACATGCCACACCAAATCATTTTGAGTTACCACGTGTTGTTTCGGAGATACAAGCTAATTTTTACCATGCATTATTTCTTCTCATAATGTGTTTCCAATACGTACGTATTTGTCTTTACTCTGCAGCAATATATTTCCTTATAACGTGGTATTCTTACATATTCCTTCGAGAGAAAACTCTCCTGTGCATTCCCTTTTGAGGCTACACGTTTAGGCATACACGCAACACCAAAGCTTTTCTAGTTTCCACGTGTTGATAAGGAAAAACAATATAATTTCACAGGATGCGGGATTTACTTAAAACGTGGTTTTCTGACAAATTTTGAGGAAAGAAAACTCTCCTGTGGGGTCTCTTTTGAGGCTACACTTTTAGACGTACACGCCACACCAAATCTTTTCGAGTTACAACGTGTTGTTTAGGACATACAAGCTAATTTTGCAAGATGCGTTATTTCTCTCATAAAGTGCTTCCATTATGTACGTATTTGTCTTTACTCTGCCACACTGTATTTCCTTATAACGTGGTATTCTTACATATTCTTTCGAGAGAAAATTCTCCTGTGGGTTCTCTTTTGAGGCTACACCTTTAGATGTAAACACTACACCAAATCCTTTCGAGTTACAACGTGTTGTTCAGGAGATACAAACTAGTTTTTTACTTTGCGTTATTTCTTCTCGTAATGTGTTTCCAATACGTACATATTTGTCTTTACTCTGCAACACTGTTTTTCCATATAACGTGGTATTCTTACATATTCTTTCGAGAGAAAACTCTCCTGTGCGTTCTCTTTTGAGGCTACATTCTTAGACATACACCCAATACCAAAGCTTTTCGAGTTACAACGTGTTGTTTAGGAAAAACAAGATAATTTCTCAAGATGTGGGATTTCCTTAAAACGTGGTTTTCTGACAAATTTTGACCAAAGAAAATTCTCTTGTGGGTTCTCTTATAAGGCTACACGTTTAGACGTACACGCCACACCAAATCTTTTCGAGTTACGACGTGTTGTTTAGGAGAAACAAGCTAATTTTATACGATGCGATATTTCGTCTTGTAAACTGTTTCCAATACATATGTATTTGTCTTTATTCTGCAACACTGTCTTTCCTTATAACTTGGTATTCTTACATATTCTTTCGAGAGAAAACTCTCCTGTGCGTTCACTTTTGAGGCTACACGCTTAGACATACAGGCTACACCAAAGCTTTTCGAGTTACAACTTGTTGATTAGGAAAAACAAGATAATTTCGCACGATGCGGGATTTCCTTAAAATGTGGTTTTCTGACAAATTTTGACCAAAGAAAATTCTCCTGTGTATTCTCTTTAGAGGCTACACGTTTAGACGTACACGCCACAGCAAATCTTTTCGAGTTACAACGTGCTTTTTAGGAAATACAAGCTAATTTTGTACAATGCATTACTTCTTCTTGTAAAGTGATTCCAATATGTATGTATCTGTCTTTACTCTGCAACACTGTATTTCCTTATAACGTGGTATTCTTACATATTCTTTCTAGAGAAAACTCTCCTGTGCGGTCTCTTTTGAGGCTACACGCTTAGACATGCACACAGCACCAACGCTTTTCGAGTCACAACGTGTTGTTTAGGAAAAACAAGATAATTTCGCACGAAGTGAGATTTCCTTAATACGTGGTTTTCTGACAAATTTTGACCAAAGAAAATTCTCCTGTGGGTTCTCTTTTGAGGCTAAACGTTTAGAAGTACACACCACACCAAATTTTTTCGAGTTACAACGTGTTGTTTAGGAGATACAAGCTAATTTTGTACGATGCGTTATTTCTTCTCGTAAAGTGTTTCCAATACGTATGTATTTGTCTTTACTCTGCAACATTGTATTTCCTTATAACGTGGTATTCTTATATATTCTTTCGAGAGAAAACTCTCCTGTGCGTTCTCTTTGAGGCCACATGTTTAGAACGACACGCAACACCAAAGCTTTTCGAGTTAAAACGTGTTGTTTAGGAAGAACAAGATAATTTCGCACGATGCGGGATTTCCTTAAAACGTGGTTTTCTGACAAATTTTGACGAAAGAAAATTCTCCTGTGGGTTCTCTTTTGAGTCTACACGTTTCAACGTACATGCCACACCAAATCTCTTCGAGTTACAACGTGTTGTTTAGGAAATACAAGCTAATTTTGTACGATGTATTATTCCTTCTCGTAAAGTGTTTCCAATACGTATGTATCTGTCTTTACTCTGCAACACTGTATTTCCTTATAACGTGGTATTCTTACATATTCTTTCGAGAGAATACTCTACTGTGCGTTCTCTTTTAGGCTACACGCTTAGACATACACGCAACACCAAATCTTTTCGAGTTACAACGTGTTGTTTAGGAGATACAAGCTAATTTTTTACGATACTTTATATCTTCTCGTAAAGTTTAAGTGTTTCCAAAAGGTACGTATGTATCTTTAATTTGCCACAATGTATTTCCTTATAACGTGGTATTTTTACATACTCGTTCGAGAGAAATCTCTCCTTTCCGTTCTCTTTTGAGGCTACATGCTTAGACATACACGCAACATCAAAGATTTTCGAGTTACAATGTGTTGTTTAGGAAAAACAAGATATTTTCGCACGATGTGGGATTTCCTTAATAAGTGGTTTTCTGACAAATTTTGACGAAAGAAAATTCTCCTGTGTGTTCTCTTTTGAGGCTACACGTTTAGACGTACACGCCACACCAAATCTTTTCAAGTTAACGTGTTGTTTAGGAGATACAAACTAATTTTTTACGATGCGTTATTTCTTCTCATAAAGTGTTTCAAATACATACGTATTTGTCTTTACTCTGCAAAACTGTATTTCCTTATAATGTTGTATTCTTACATGTTCCTTTGAGAGAAAACTCTCCTGTGCGTTCTCTTTTGAGGCTACACGCTTAGACATACAAGCAACATCAAAGCTTTTCGAGTTACAACATGTTGTTTAGGAAAAAAAAAGATAATTTCGCACGATGAGTGATATCCTTAAAACATGGTTTTCTGACAAATTTTAACGAAAAACAATTCTCCTGTGGGTTCTTTTTTGAGGCTACATGTTTAGACGTACATGCCACACCCAATCTTTTCGAGTTACAACGTGTTGTTTAGGAGATAGAAGCTAATTTTGTACGATGCGTTATTTCTTCTCTAAAGTGTTTCCAATACGTACGTATTTGCCTTTAGTCTGCAACACTGTATTTCCTTATAACGTGGTATTCTTATATCTTCTTTCGAGAGAAAACTCTCCTGTGAGTCCTCTTTTGAGGCTACACGCTTAGACATACACGCAACACCAAAGCTTTTCGTGTTACAACGTGTTGTTTAGGAAAAACAAGATAATTTCGCACAATGAGGGATTTCCTTAATACGTGGTTTTCTGACAAATTTTGACCAAAGAAAATTCTCCTATGGGTTCTCTTTTGAGACTACACATTAAGACGTACAGGCCACACCAAATCTTTTTAAGTTACAACGTGTTGGTTAGGAGATACAAGCTAATTTTGTACGATGCGTTATTTCTTCTCGTAAAGTTTTTCCAATAAGTAAGTATTTGTCTTTACTCAGCAACACTGTATTTCCTTATAACATAGTATTCTTACATATTTTTTCGAGAGAAAACTCTCCTGTGCATTCTCATTTGAGGCTACAGGCTTAGACATACAAGCAACAGCAAAGAGTTTCGAGTTACAACGTGTTGTTTAGGAAGAACAAGGTAATTTCTCACGATGCGGGATTTCCTTAAAACGTGGTTTTCTGACAAATTTTGACGAAAGAATATTCTCCTGTGGGTTCTCTTTTGAGGCTACACGTTTAGACGTACACGCCACACCAAATCTTTTTGAGTTACAACTTGTTGTTCAGGAGATACAAGCTAATTTTTTTACGATGCGTTATTTCTTCTCGTAATGTTTAAGTGTTTCCAATACGTATGTATCTGCCTTTCTTCTGCAACACTGTATTTCCTTATAATGTGGTATTCTTACATATTCTTTCGAGAGAAAACTCTCCTGTGCGTTCTCTTTGGAGGCTACACGCTTAGGCATTCATGCAACACCAAACTTTTCGAGTTACAACGTGCTGTTTAGGAAAAACAAGATAATTTCGCATGATGCGGGATTTCCTTAAAACGTGGTTTTCTGACAAATTTTGACAAAAGAAAATTCTCCTGTGGGTTCTCTTTTGAGGCTACACGTTTAGACGTACACGCCACACCAAATCCTTTCGAGTTATAACGTGTTGTTTAGGATATACAAGCTAATTTTGTACTATGTTTTATTTCTTCTCGTAAAGTTTAAGTGTTTCCAATAAGTATGTATTTGTCTTTACTCCGCAACACTGTATTTCCTTATAACGTGGTATTCCTACATATTCTTTCGGGAGAAAACTCTCCTGTGCATTCTCTTTTGAGGCTACACGCTTAGACATATACGCAACACCAAAGCTTTTCGAGTTACAACATGTTGTTTAGGAAAAACAAGATAATTTCGCACGATGCAGGATTTCCTTAAAACGTGGTTTCCTGACAAATTTTGACGAAAGAAAACTCTCCTGTGGGTTCTCCTTTGAGGCTACACGTTTAGTCGTACACGCCACACCAAATCTTTTCGAGTTACAACGTGTTGTTTAGAAGATACAAGCTAATTTTGCATGATGCGTTATTTCTTCTCGTAAAGTGTTTCCTATAAGTACATATTTGTCTATACTCTGCAACACTGTATTTCCTTATAACGTGGTATTCTTACATATTCTTTCGAGAGAAAACTATACTGTGCGTTCTCTTTGGAGGCTACACGATTAGACATACAAGCAACACCAAAGCTTTTCGAGTTACAACGTGTTGATTAGGAAAAACAAGATAATTTCGCACAATGAGGGATTTACTTAAAATATGGTTTTCTGACAAATTTTGACGTAAGAAAATTCTCCTGTGGGTTCTCTTTTGAGGCTACACATTTAGACGTACACGCCACACCAAATCTTTTTGAGTTACCACGTGTTGTTTAGGAGATACAAGCAAATTTTGTACCATGCGTTATTTCTTCTCATAATATATTTCCAATACGTATGTATTTGTCTTTACTCTGCAGCAATATATTTCCTTATAACGTGGTATTCTTACATATTCTTTCGAGAGAAAACTCTCCTGTGCATTCTCTTTTGAGGCTACACGCTTACACATACACCCAACACCAAAGATTTCCGAGTTACAATGTTTTGTTTATGAAAAACAAGATAATTGCGCACAATGCGGGATTTCCTTAAAACGTGGTTTTCTGACAAATTTTGACCAAAGAAAATTCTCCTGTGGGTTCTCTTTTGAGGCTACATGTTTAGACGTACACGCCACACCAAATCTTTTCGAGTTACAACGTGTTGTTTAGGAGATACAAGCTAATTTTGTACCATGCGTTATTTCTTCTCATAAAGTTTTTCCAATAAGTAAGTATTTGTCTTTACTCTGCAACACTGTATTTCCTTATAACGAGGTATTCTTACATATTCTTTCGAGAGAAAACTCTCCTGTGCGTTCTCATTTGAGGCTACACGCTTAGACATATACGCAACACCAAAGCTTTTCGAGTTACAACATGTTGTTTAGGAAAAACAAGATAATTTCGCACTATGCAGGATTTCCTTAAAACGTGGTTTCCTGACAAATTTTGATGAAAGAAAACTCTCCTGTGGGTTCTCCTTTGAGGCTACACATTTAGTCGTACACGCCACACCAAGTCTTTTTCGAGTTACAACGTGTTGTTTAGAAGATACAAGTTAATTTTGCATGATGCGTTATTTCTTCTCGTAAAGTGTTTCCTATAAGTACATATTTGTCTATACTCTGCAACACTGTATTTCCTTATAACGTGGTATTCTTACATATTCTTTCGAGAGAAAACTATACTGTGCGTTCTCTTTGGAGGCTACACGCTTAGACATACAAGCAACACCAAAGCTTTTCAAGTTACAACGTGTTGGTTAGGAAAAACAAGATAATTTCGCACAATGAGGGATTTACTTAAAATATGGTTTTCTGACAAATTTTGACGTAAGAAAATTCTCCTGTGGGTTCTCTTTTGAGGCTACACATTTAGACGTACACGCCACACCAAATCTTTTTGAGTTACCACGTGTTGTTTAGGAGATACAAGCAAATTTTGTACCATGCGTTATTTCTTCTCATAATATATTTCCAATACGTATGTATTTGTCTTTACTCTGCAGCAATATATTTCCTTATAACGTGGTATTCTTACATATTCTTTCGAGAGAAAACTCTCCTGTGCATTCTCTTTTGAGGCTACACGCTTACACATACACCCAACACCAAAGCTTTTCGAGTTACAATGTTTTGTTTATGAAAAACAAGATAATTGCGCACAATGCGGGATTTCCTTAAAACGTGGTTTTCTGACAAATTTTGACGAAAGAAAATTCTCCTGTGGGTTCTCTTTTGAGCCTACATGTTTAGACGTACACGCCACACCAAATCTTTTCGAGTTACAACGTGTTGTTTAGGAGATACAAGCTAATTTTGTACCATGCGTTATTTCTTCTCATAAAGTTTTTCCAATAAGTAAGTATTTGTCTTTACTCTGCAACACTGTATTTCCTTATAACATGGTATTCTTACATATTCTTTCGAGAGAAAACTCTCCTGTGCGTTCTCATTTGAGGCTACCCGCTGAGACATACACGCAACAGCAAAGCTTTTCGAGTTACAACGTGTTGTTTAGGAAAAACAAGAAAATTTCTCACGAAGCGGGATTTCCTTAAAACGTGGTTTTCTGACAAATTTTGACGAAAGAAAATTCTCCTGTGGGTTCTCTTTTAAGGCTAAACGTTTAGACGTACACGCCACACCAAATCTTTTTGAGTTACAACTTGTTGTTTAGGAGAATCAAGCTAATTTTTTTACGATGAATTATTTCTTCTCGTAAAGTTTAAGTGTTTCCAATACATATGTATTTGCCTCTACTCTGCAACACTGTATTTCCATATAACGTGGTATTCTTACATATTCTTTCGAGAGAAAACTCTCCTGTGCGTTCTCTTTGGAGGCTACACACTTAGACATTCACGCAACACCAAAGCTTTTCGAGTTACAACGTGTTGTTTAGGAAAAACAAGATAATTTCGCATGATGCGGGATTTCCTTAAAACGTGGTTTTCTGACAAATTTTGACGAAAGAAAATTCTCCTGTGGGTTCTCTTTTGAGGCTTCACGTTTAGATGTACACGCCACACCAAATCCTTTCGAGTTATAACGTGTTGTTTAGGATATACAAGCTAATATTGTACTATGTGTTTTTTCTTCTCGTAAAGCTTAAGTGTTTCCAATAAGTATGTATTTGTCTTTACTCTGCAACACTGTATTTCCTTATAACGTAGTATTCCTACATATTCTTTCGGGAGAAAACTCTCCTGTGCGGTCTCTTTTGAGGCCACACGTTTAGACGTACATGCCACACCAAATCTTTTATGAGTTACAACTTGTTGTTTCGCAGATACAAGCTAATTTTTTAACGATGAATTATTTCTTCTCGTAAAGTTTAAGTGTTTCCAATATGTATATATTTGCCTCTACTCTGCAACACTGTATTTCCTTATAACGTGGTATTCTTACATATTCTTTCGAGAGAAAACTCTCCTGTGCGTTCTCTTTGGAGGCTACACGCTTAGACATTCACGCAACACCAAAGCTTTTCGAGTTACAACGTGTTGTTTAGGAAAAACAAGATAATTTCGCATGATGCGGGATTTCCTTAAAACGTGGTTTTCTGACAAATTTTGATGAAACAAAATTCTCCTGTGGGTTCTCTTTTGAGGCTACACGTTTAGACGTACACGCCACACCAAATCCTTTCGAGTTATAACGTGTTGTTTAGGATATACAAACTAATTTTTACTATGTGTTATTTCTTCTCGTAAAGCTTAAGTGTTTCCAATAAGTATGCATTTGTCTTTACTCTGCAACACTGTATTTCCTTATAACGTGGTATTCCTACATATTCTTTCGGAAGAAAACTCTCCTGTACGTTCTCTTTTGAGGCTACACGCTTAGACATACACGCAACACCAAAGCTTTTCGAGTTACAACATGTTGTTTAGGAAAAACAAGATAATTTCGCACGATGCGGTATTTCCTTAAAATGTGGTTTTCTAACAAATTTTGACGAAAGAACACTCTCCTGTGGGTTCTCTTTTGAGGCTACACGTTTAGACATACACGCCACACCAAATCTTGTCGAGTTACAACGTGTTGTTTAGGAGATACAAGCTAATTTTGCATGATGCGTTATTTCTTCTCCTAAAGTGTTTCCAATAAGTACGTATTTGTCTAAACTCTGCAACACTGTATTTCCTTATAACGTGGTATTCTTACATATTCTTTCGAGAGAAAACTATCCTGTGCGTTCTGTTTGGAGGCTACACGCTTAGAAATACACGCAACACCAAAGCTTTTCGAGTTACAACGTGTTGATTTGGAAAAACAAGATAATTTCGCACGATGCGGGATTTCTTTAAAACGTAGTTTTCTGACAAATTTTGACGTAAGAAAATTCTCCTGTGGGTTCTCTTTTGAGGCTACACGTTTAGATGTACATGCCACACCAAATCATTTTGAGTTACCACGTGTTGTTTCGGAGATACAAGCTAATTTTTACCATGCATTATTTCTTCTCATAATGTGTTTCCAATACGTACGTATTTGTCTTTACTCTGCAGCAATATATTTCCTTATAACGTGGTATTCTTACATATTCCTTCGAGAGAAAACTCTCCTGTGCATTCCCTTTTGAGGCTACACGTTTAGGCATACACGCAACACCAAAGCTTTTCTAGTTTCCACGTGTTGATAAGGAAAAACAATATAATTTCACAGGATGCGGGATTTACTTAAAACGTGGTTTTCTGACAAATTTTGAGGAAAGAAAACTCTCCTGTGGGGTCTCTTTTGAGGCTACACTTTTAGACGTACACGCCACACCAAATCTTTTCGAGTTACAACGTGTTGTTTAGGATATACAAGCTAATTTTGCAAGATGCGTTATTTCTCTCATAAAGTGCTTCCATTATGTACGTATTTGTCTTTACTCTGCCACACTGTATTTCCTTATAACGTGGTATTCTTACATATTCTTTCGAGAGAAAATTCTCCTGTGGGTTCTCTTTTGAGGCTACACCTTTAGATGTAAACACTACACCAAATCCTTTCGAGTTACAACGTGTTGTTCAGGAGATACAAGCTAATTTTTTACTTTGCGTTATTTCTTCTCGTAAAGTGTTTCCAATACGTACACATTTGTCTTTACTCTGCAACACTGTTTTTCCATATAACGTGGTATTCTTACATATTCTTTTGAGAGAAAACTCTCCTGTGCGTTCTCTTTTGAGGCTACATTCTTAGACATACACCCAATACCAAAGCTTTTCGAGTTACAACGTGTTGTTTAGGAAAAACAAGATAATTTCTCAAGATGTGGGATTTCCTTAAAACGTGGTTTTCTGACAAATTTTGACCAAAGAAAATTCTCTTGTGGGTTCTCTTATAAGGCTACACGTTTAGACGTACACGCCACACCAAATCTTTTCGAGTTACGACGTGTTGTTTAGGAGAAACAAGCTAATTTTATACGATGCGATATTTCGTCTTGTAAACTGTTTCCAATACATATGTATTTGTCTTTATTCTGCAACACTGTATTTCCTTATAACTTGGTATTCTTACATATTCTTTCGAGAGAAAACTCTCCTGTGCGTTCACTTTTGAGGCTACACGCTTACACATACACGCTACACCAAAGCTTTTCGAGTTACAACTTGTTGATTAGGAAAAACAAGATAATTTCGCACGATGCGGGATTTCCTTAAAATGTGGTTTTCTGACAAATTTTGACCAAAGAAAATTCTCCTGTGTATTCTCTTTAGAGGCTACACGTTTAGACGTACACGCCACAGCAAATCTTTTCGAGTTACAACGTGCTTTTTAGGAAATACAATCTAATTTTGTACAATGCATTACTTCTTCTTGTAAAGTGTTTCCAATATGTATGTATCTGTCTTTACTCTGCAACACTGTATTTCCTTATAACGTGGTATTCTTACATATTCTTTCTAGAGAAAACTCTCCTGTGCGTTCTCTTTTGAGGCTACACGCTTAGACATGCACACAGCACCAACGCTTTTCGAGTCACAACGTGTTGTTTAGGAAAAACAAGATAATTTCGCACGAAGTGAGATTTCCTTAATACGTGGTTTTCTGACAAATTTTGACCAAAGAAAATTCTCCTGTGGGTTCTCTTTTGAGGCTAAACGTTTAGAAGTACACACCACACCAAATTTTTTCGAGTTACAACGTGTTGTTTAGGAGATACAAGCTAATTTTGTACGATGCGTTATTTCTTCTCGTAAAGTGTTTCCAATACGTATGTATTTGTCTTTACTCTGCAACATTGTATTTCCTTATAACGTGGTATTCTTATATATTCTTTCAAGAGAAAACTCTCCTGTGCGTTCTCTTTGAGGCCACATGTTTAGAACGACACGCAACACCAAAGCTTTTCGAGTTAAAACGTGTTGTTTAGGAAGAACAAGATAATTTCGCACGATGCGGGATTTCCTTAAAACGTGGTTTTCTGACAAATTTTGACGAAAGAAAATTCTCCTGTAGGTTCTCTTTTGAGTCTACACGTTTCAACGTACATGCCACACCAAATCTCTTCGAGTTACAACGTGTTGTTTAGGAAATACAAGCTAATTTTGTACGATGTATTATTCCTTCTCGTAAAGTGTTTCCAATACGTATGTATCTGTCTTTACTCCGCAACACTGTATTTCCTTATAACGTGGTATTCTTACATATTCTTTCGAGAGAATACTCTACTGTGCGTTCTCTTTTAGGCTACACGCTTAGACATACACGCAACACCAAAGCTTTTCGAGTTACAACATGTTGTTTAGGAAAAACAAAATAATTTCGCACGATGCTGGATTTCCTTAAAACGTGGTTTCTGAAAAAATTTTGACGAAGGAAAATATTCCTGTGGGTTCTGTTTTGAGGCTACACGTTTAGATGTAATCACCACATCAAATCCTTTTGAGTCACAACGTGTTGCTTAGGAGATACAAGCTAATTTTGTACCATGTGTTATTTCTTCTCGTAAAGTGTTTCCAATACGTACATATTTGTCTTTACTCTGCAACACTGTTTTTCCATATAACGTGGTATTCTTACATATTCTTTCGAGAGAAACCTCTCCTGTGCGTTCTCTTTTGAGGCTACATGCTTAGACATACACGCAACTCCAAAGCTTTTCGAGTTACAACGTGTTGTTTTGGAAAAACAAAATAATTACGCACAATGCGGGATTTCCTTAAAACGTGGTTTTCTGAAAAATTTGACGAAAGAAAATTCTCCTGTGGGTTCTCTTTTGAGGCTACACGTTTAGACGTACACGCCACACCAAATCTTTTCGAGTTACAACATGTAGTTTTGGAGATACAAACTAATATTGTACGATGCATTATTTCTTCTCGTAAAGTGTTTCCAATACGTACGTATTTGTTTTTACTCTGCAACACTGTATTTCTTATAATGTGGTATTCTTACATATTCTTTCGAGAGAAAACTCTCCTGTGCGTTCTTTTTAGAGGCCACACTTTTAGACATACATGCAACCCCAAAGCTTTTCGAGTTACAACGTGTTGTTTAGGAAAAACAAGATAATTTAGCATGATGCGGGATTTCCTTAAAACGTGGTTTTCTGAAAAAATTTTGACGAAAGAAAATTCTCCTGTGGGTTCTCTTTTGAGGCTACACGTTTAGATGTAAACACCAAACCAAACCTTTTTGAGTTACAACGTGTTGTTTAGGAGATACAAGCTAATTTTTTACAATGTGTTATTTCTTCTCATAAAGTGTTTCCAATATATACTTATTGGTCTTTCCTCTGCAACACTATATTTCCAAATAACTTGGTATTCTTACATATTCTTTGGAGAGAAAACTCTCCTGTGTGTTCTCTTTTGAGGCTACACGCTTAGACATACACGAAACACCAATGCTTTTCGAGTTACAACGTGTTGTTTAGGAAAAACAAGATAATTTCGCATGATGCGGGATTTCCTTAAAACGTGGTTTTCTGACAAATTTTGATGAAAGAAAATTCTCCTGAGGGTTCCCTTTTGAGGCTACACCTTTTGACGTACACGCCACACCAAATTTTTTCAAGTTACAACGTGTTGTTTAGGAGATACAAACTAATTTTGTACGATACATTATTTCTTCTCTTAAAGTGTTTCCAATAAGTACCTATTTGTCTTTACTCTGCAACACTGTATTTCCTTATAACGTGGTATTCTTACATATTCTTTCGAGAGAAAACTCTCCTGTGCATTCTCTTTTGAGGCTACACGCTTAGACATACACGCAGCACCAAAGCTTTTCGAGTCACAACGTGTTGTTTAGGAAAAACAAGATAATTTCGCACGATGCGGGATTTCCTTAATACGTGGTTTTCTGACAAATTTTGACCAAAAAAAATTCTCCTGTGGGTTCTCTTTTGAGGCTACATGTTTAGACATACACGCCACACCAAATCATTTCGAGTTACAAAGTGTTGTTTAGGAGATACAAGCTAATTTTGTACGATTCGTTACTTCTTCTCGTAAAGTGTTTCCAATACGTACGTATTTGTCTTTACTCTGCAACACTGTATTTCCTTATAATGTGGTATTCTTATATATTCTTTCGAGAGAAAACTCTCCTGTGCGTTCTCTTTGAGGCCACACGTTTAGACATACACGCAACACCAAAGCTTTTCGAGTTAAAACGTGTTGTTTAGGAAAAACAAGATAATTTCGCACGATGCGGAATTTCCTTAAAATGTGGTTTTCTGACGAATATTGACGAAAGAAAATTCTCCTGTGGTTTCTCTTTTGAGGCTACACATTTCAACGTACACGCCACACCAAATCTTTTCGAGTTACAACGTGTTGTTTAGGAAATACAAGCTAATTTTGTACGATGTATTATTCCTTCTCGTAAAGTGTTTCCAATACATATGTATCTGTCTTTACTCTGCAACACTGTATTTCTTTATAACGTGGTATTCTTACATATTCGTTCGAGAGAATACTCTACTGTACATTCTCTTTTGAGTCTACACGCTTAGACATACACGGAACACCAAAGCTTTTCGAGTTACAACGTGTTGTTTAGGAAAAACAAAATAATTTCCCTCGATGATGGATTTCCATAAAACGTGGTTTTCTGAAAAAAAATTGACGAAGGAAAATACTCCTGTGGGTTCTCTTTTGAGGCTACATGTTTAGATGTAATCACCACATCGAATCCTTTTGAGTCACAACATTTTGTTTAGGAGATACAGGCTAATTTTGTACCATGCGTTATTTCGTCTTGTAAAGTGTTTCCAATATGTACATATTTGTCTTTACTCTGCAACACTGTATTTCCATATAACGTGGTATTCTTAAATATTCTTTCGAGAGAAACCTCTCCTGTGCGTTCTCTTTTGAGGCTGCACGCTTAGACATACACGCAACACCAAAGCTTTTCGAGTTACAAGGTATTGTTTTGGAAAAACAAAATAATTTCGCACGATGCGGGATTTCCTTAAAACGTGGTTTTCTGAAAAATTTTGACGAACGAAAATTCTCCTGTGGGTTCTCTTTTGAGGCTACACGTTTAGACGTTCACGCCACACCAAATCCTTTCGAGTTACAACGTGTTGTTTAGGAGATACAAGCTAATTTTGTAGATGCGTTATTTCTTCTCGTAAAGTGTTTACAATATGTACATATTTGTCTTTACTCTGCAACACTGTATTTCCTTATAACGTGGTATTCTTACATATTCTTTGGAGAGAAAACTCTCCTGTGCGTTCTCTTTAGAGGCCACACGTTTAGACATACACGCAACCCCAAAGCTTTTCGAGTTAAAACGTGTTGTTTAGGAAAAACAAGATAATTTCGCACGATGCGGAATTTCCTTAAAATGTGGTTTTCTGACAAATTTTGACGAAAGAAAATTCTCCTGTGGTTTCTCTTTTGAGGCTACACATTTCAACGTACACGCCACACCAAATCTTTTCGAGTTGCAACGTGTTGTTTAGGAAATACAAGCTAATTTTGTACGATGTATTATTCCTTCTCGTAAAGGGTTTCCAATAAGTATGTATCTGTCTTTACTCTGCAACACTGTATTTCCTTATAACGTGGTATTCTTACGTATTTGTTCGAGAGAATACTCTTCTGTGCATTCTCTTTTGAGTCTACACGCTTAGACATACACGCAACACAAAAGCTTTTCGAGTTAAAACGTGTTGTTTAGGAAAAACAAAATAATTTCGCACGATGATGGATTTCCTTAAAACGTGGTTTTCTGAAAAAATTTTGACGAAAGAAAATACTCCTGTGGGTTCTCTTTTGAGGCTACATGTTTAGATGTAATCACCACATCAAATCCTTTTGAGTCACAACGTGTTGTTTAGGAGATACAAGCTAATTTTGTACCATGTGTTATTTCTTCTTGTAAAGTGTTTCCAATATGTACATATTTGTTTTTACTCTGCAACACTGTATTTACATATAACGTGGTATTCTTAAATATTCTTTCGAGAGAAACCTCTCCTGTGCGTGGTCTTTTGAGGCTACACGCTTAGACATACACGCAACTCCAAAGCTTTTCGAGTTACAACGTGTTGTTTTGGAAAAACAAAATAATTTCGCACGATGCGGGATTACCTTAAAACCTGGTTTTCTGAAAAATTTTGACGAATGAAAATTCTCCTGTGGGTTCTCTTTTGAGGCTACACGTTTAGACGTACATGCCACACCAAATCTTTTTGAGTTACAACGTGTTGTTTAGGAGATACAAGCTAATTTTGTAAATGCGTTATTTCTTCTCGTAAAGTGTTTACAATACGTACGTATTTGTCTTTACTCTGCAACACTGTATTTCCTTATAACGTGGTATTCTTACATATTCTTTCGAGAGAAAACTCTCCTGTGCGTTCTCTTTAGAGGCCACACGTTTAGACATACACGCAACCCCAAAGCTTTTCGAGTTACAACGTGTTGTTTAGGAAAAACAACATAATTTCTCATGATGCAGGATTTCCTTAAAACGTGGTTTTCTGAAAAAAATTTGACGAAAGAAAATTCTCCTGTGTGTTCTCTTTTGAGGCTACACGTTTAGATGTAAACACCACACCAAACCTTTTCGAGTTGCAACGTGTTGTTTAGGAGATACAAGCTAATTTTTTACCATGCGTTATTTCTTCTCATAAAGTGTTTCAAATACATACATATTGGTCTTTACTCTGCAACACTGTATTTCCAAATAACGTGGTATTCTTACATATTCTTTCGAGAGAAAACTCCCCTGTGCGTTCTCTTTTGAGGCTACACGCTTAGACATACACGCAACACCAAAGCTTTTCAAGTTACAACGTGTTGTTTAGGAAAAACAAGATAATTTCGCACGATGCGGGATTTCCTTAAAACTTGGTTTCTGACAAATTTTGACGAAAGAAAATTCTCCTGTGGGTTCCCTTTTGAGGCTCCACGTTTAGACGTACATGCCACACCAAATCTTTTCGAGTTACAACGTGTTGTTTAGGAGATACAAGCTAATTTTGTACGATACATTATTTCTTCTCTTAAAGTGTTTCCAATAAGTACCTATTTGTCTTTACTCTGCAACACTGTATTTTCTTATAACGTGGTATTCTTACATATTCTTTCGAGAGAAAATTCTCCTGTGCGTTCTCTTTTGAGGCTACATGCTTAGACATACACGCAGCACCAAAGCTATTCAAGTCACAACGTGTTGTTTAGGAAAAACAACATAATTTCGCACGATGCAGGATTTCCTTAATACGTGGTTTTCTGACAAATTTTGACCAAAGAAAATTCTCCTGTGGGTTCTCTTTTGAGGCTACGCGTTTAGACGTACACGCCACACCAAATCTTTTCGAGTTACAACATGTTGTTTAGGAGATACAAGCTAATTTTGTACGATGCGTTTTTTCTTCTCGAAAAGTGTTTGCAATACGTACATATTTGTCTTTACTCTGCAACACTGTATTTCCTTATAACGTGGTATTCTTATATATTCTTTCGAGAGAAAACTCCCCTGTGGGTTCTCTTTGAGGCCATACGTTTAGACATACACGCAACACCAAAGCTTTTCGAGTTACAACGTGTTGTTTAGGAAAAACAAGATAATTTCACATGATTCAGGATTTCCTTAAAACGTGATTTTCTGAAAAAATTTTGACGAAAGAAAATTCTCCTGTGGGTTCTCTTTTGAGGCTACACGTTTAGATGTAAACACCACACCAAACCTTTTTGAGTTACAACGTGTTTTTTAGGAGATACAAGCAAATTTTTTACCATACGTTATTTCTTCTCATAAAGTGTTTCCAATATGTACATATTGGTCTTTACTCTGCAAAACTGTATTTCCAAATAACGTGGTATTCTTACATATTCTTTCGAGAGAAAGCTCTCCTGTGCGTTCTCTTTTGAGGCTACACGCTTAGACATACACGCAACACCAAAGCTTTTCGAGTAAGAATACCACGTTAAAAGGAAGTACAGTGTTGCAGAATAAAGACAAATTCTTACGTTTTGGAAACCCTTAAAATTAGCGAGATGAAATAAAGCATCATACAAAATTAGCTTGTATGTCCTAAACAACACGTTGTAACTCGAAAAGATTTGGTGCGGCGTGTACGTCTAAACGTGTAGCCTCAAAAGAGAACCACATGACAATTTTCTTTCATCAAAATTTGTCAGAAAACCACGTTTTAAGGAAATCCCGCATCGTGAGAAATTATCTTGTTCTTCCTAAACAGCACGTTGTAACTCAAAAGCTTTGGTGTTGCGTGTATGTCTAAGCGTGTAGCCTCAAAAGAGAACCCACAGGAGAATTTTCTTTCGTCAAAATTTTTCAGAAAACCACGTTTTATGGAAATCCCGCATCCTGCGAAATTATCTTGTTTTTCCTAAACAACATGTAACTAGAAAAGCTTTGGTGTTGCGTGTATGTCTAAGCGTGTAGCCTCAAAAGAGAACGCACAGCAGAGTTGTTTCTCGATAGAATTTGTAAGAATACCACGTTATAAGGAAATACAGTGTTGCAGAGTAAAGACAAATACATATGTATTGGAAACCCATAAACTTTACGAGATGAAATAAAGTATCGTACAAAATTAGCTTGTATCTCCTAAACAACACGTTGTAACTCGAAATGATTTGTTGTGGCGTGTACGACTAAACGTGTAGCCTCAAAAGAGAACCCACAGGACACTTTTCTTTCGTCAAAATTTGTCAGAAAACCACGTTTTAAGGAAATCCCGCATCGTGCGAAATTATCTTGTTTTTCCTAAACAACACGTTGTAACTCGAAAAGCTTTGGTTTTGCGTGTATGTCTAAGCATGTAGCCTCCAAAGAGAACGCACAGGAGAGTTTTCTCTCGAAAGAACATGTAAGAATACCACGTTATAAGGAAATACAGTGTTGCAGAGTAAAGGCAAATACATACGTATTGGAAACACTTAAACTTTACGAGAAGAAATAACGCATCGTAAAAAAATTAGCATGTATCTCCTAAACAACACGTTGAAACTCAAAAAGATTTAGTGTGGCGTGTACATCTAAACGTGTAGCCTCAAAAGAGATCCCACAGGAGAATTTTCTTTCGTCAAAAATTGTCAGAAAACCACGTTTTAAGGAAATCCCGCATCGTGGGAAATTATCTTGTTCTTCCTAAACAACACGTTGTAACTCGAAAAGCTTTGGTGTTGCGTATATGTCTAAGCGTGTAGCCTCAAATGAGAACGCACAGGAGAGTTTTCTCTTGAAAGAATATGTAAGAATACCACGTTATATGGAAATACAGTGTTGCGGAATAAAGACATATACTTACTTATTGGAAAAACTATAGGAGAAGAAATAAAGCATCGTACAAAATTAGCTTGTATCTCCCAAACAACACGTTGTAGCTTAAAAAGATTTGGTGTGGCCTGCACGTCTAAACGTGTAGCCTCAAAAGAGAACCCATAGAGGAATTTTCCTTGGTCAAAATTTGTCAGAAAACCACTTATTAAGGAAATCCCGCATCGTGCGTAATTATCTTGTTTTTCCTAAACAACACGTTGTAACTCGAAAAGCTTTGGTGTTGCGTGTATATCTAAGTGCGTAGCCTCAAAGGGGAACGCCCAGGAGAGTTTTTTCTCGAAAGAATATGTAAGAATGCCACGTTATAAGGAAATACAGTGTTGCAGAGTATAGACAAATACGTACTTATTGGAAACACTTTACAAGAAGAAATAAAGCATCATGCAAAATTAGCTTGTATCTCCTAAACAACACGTTGTAACTGGAAAAGATTTTGTGTGGTGTGTACGTCTAAACGTGTAGCCTCAAAAGAGAACCCACAGGAGAGTTTTCTTTGGTCAAAATTTGTCAAAAACCACGTTTTACGGAAATCCCGCATCGTGCGAAAATATCTTGTTTTTCCTAAACAACACGTTGTAACTCGAAAAGCTTTGGTGTTGCGTGTATTTCTAAGCGTGTAGCCTCAAAAGAGAACGCACAGGAGAGTTTTCTCCCGAAAGAATATGTAAGAATACCACGTTATAAGGAAATACAGTGTTGCAGAGTAAAGACAAATACATACTTATTGGAAACACTTAAACTTTACGAGAAGAAATAACACATAGTACAAAATTAGCTTGTATCTCCTAAACAACACGTTATAACTCGAAAGGATTTGGTGTGGCGTGTAAGTCGAAACGTGTATCCTCAAAAGAGAACCCACAGGAGAATTTTCTTTCATCAAAATTTGTCAGAAAACCACGTTTTAAGGAAATCGCGCATCATGCGAAATTATCTTGTTTTTCCTAAACAACACGTTGTAACTCGAAAAGTTTTGGTGTTGCGTGTATGTCTAAGCGTGTAGCCTCCAAAGAAAACGCACAGGAGAGTTTACTGTCGAAAGAATATGTAAGAATACCACGTAATAAGGAAATACAGTGTTGCAGAGTAAAGGCAAATACATACGTATTGGAAACACTTAAACTTTACGAGAAGAAATAAGGCATCATAAAAAAATTAGCTTGTATCTCCTAAACAACACGTCGTAACTCAAAAAGATTTGGTGTGGTGTGTACGTCTAAACGTGTAGCCTCAATAGAGAACCCACAGGAGAATTTTCTTTCGTCAAAATTTGTCAGAAAACCACGTTTTAAGGAAATCCCGCATTGTCGGAAATTATCTTGTTCTTCCTAAACAACACATTGTAACTCGAAAAGCTTTGGTGTTGCGTGTATGTCTAAGCGTGTAGCCTCAAATGAGAACGCACAGGAGAGTTTTCTCTCGAATGAATATGTAAGAATACCACATTATAAGGAAATACAGTGTTGCAGAGTAAAGACATATTCTTACTTATTCGAAAAACTTTACAAAAGAAATAACCTATCGTACAAAATTAGCTTGTATCTCCTAAACAACACGTTGTAACGTAAAAAGATTAGGTGTGGCCTGTACGTCTAAACGTGTAGCCTCGAAAGAGAACCCATAGGAGAATTTTCCTTGGTCAAAATTTGTCAGAAAACCACTTATTAAGGAAATCCCGCATCGCGCGAAATTATATTGTTTTTCCTAAACAGCACGTTGTAACGCGAAAAACTTTGGTGTTGCCTGTATGTCTAAGCTTGTAGCCTCAAAGGGGAACACACAGGAGAGTTTTCTCTCGAAAGAGTATGTAAGAATACCACGTTATAAGGAAATGCAGTGTTGCAGACTAAAGGCAAATACGTACGTATTGGAAACACTTTACAAGAAGAAATAACGCATCATACAAAATTAGCTTGTATCTCCTAAACAACACGTTGTAACTTGAAAGGATTTGGTGTGGCGTGTACGTCTAAACGTGTAGCCTCAAAAGAGAACCCACAGGACAATTTTCTTTCGTCAAAAATTTTCAGAAATCCACGTTTTAAGGAAATCCCGCATCGTGTGAAATTATCTTGTTTTTCCTAAACAACACATTGTAACTCGAAAAGCTTTGGTGTTGCGTGTATGTCTAAGCATGTAGCCTCAAAAGAGAACGCACAGGAGAGTTTTCTCTCGAAAGAATATGTAAGAATACCACGTTATTAGGGAATACAGTGTTGCAGAGTAAAGACAAATACGTATGTATTGGAAACCCATAAACTTTACGAGATGAAATAAAGCATCGTACAAAATTAGCTTGTATCTCCTAAACAACACGTTGTAACTCGAAAAGATTTGGTGTGGTATGTAGTCTAAACGTGTAGCCTCAAAAGAGAACCCACAGGACAATTTTCTTTCATCAAATTTTGTCAGAAAACCACGTTTTAAGGAAATTACGCAACGTTAGAAATTATCTAGTTCTTCCTAAACAACACGTTTTAACTCGAAAAGCTTTGGTGTTGGGTGTATGTCTAAGCATGTAGCCCCAAAAGAGAACGCAGAGGAGAGTTTTCTCTCGAAAGAATATGCAAGAATGCCACGTTATAAGGAAATACAGTGTTGCAGAGTAAAGACAAATATTTATTGGAAAAACTTTACAAGAAGAAATAACGCATCGTACAAAATTAGCTTGTATCGCCTAAACAACACGTTGTAACTTAAAAAGATTTGGAGTGGCCTGTACGTCTAAACGTGTAGTCTCAAAAGAGAACCCGTAGGAGAATTTTCTTTGGTCAAAATATATAAGAAAACCACGTATTAAGGAAATCCCTCATTGTGCGAAATTATCTTGTTTTTCCTAAACAACACGTTGTAACGCGAAAAGCTTTGGTGTTGCGTGTATGTCTAAGCGTGTAGCCTCAAAAGAGGATGCACAGGAGAGTTTTTTCTCGAAAGAATATGTAAGAATACCACGTTATAAGAAAATACAGTGTTGCAGACTAAAGGCAAATACGTACGTATTGGAAACACTTTACTAGAAGAAATAACGCATCGTACAAAATTAGCTTGTATCTCCTAAACAATACGTTGTAACTCGAAAGGATTTGGTGTGGCGTGTACGTCTAAACGTGTAGCCTCAAAAGAGAGCCCACAGGAGAATTTTCTTTCGTCAAAATTTTTCAGAAACCACGTTTTAAATACATCCCGCATCGTGCGAAATTATCTTGTTTTTCCTAAACAACACATTGTAACTTGAAAAGCTTTGGTGTTGCGTGTATGTCTAAGCGTGTAGCCTCAAAAGAGAACGCACAGGAGAGTTTTTTCTCGATAGAATTTGTAAGGATACCACGTTATAAGGAAATACAGTGTTGCAGAATAAAGACAAATACGTATGTTTTGGAAACCCATAAACTTTACGAGATGAAATAAAGCATCGTACAAAATTAGCTTGTATCTCCTAAACAACACGTTGTAACTCGAAAAGATTTGTTGTGGCGTGTACGTCTAAACGTGTAGCCTCAAAAGAGAACCCACAGGACAATTTTCTTTCGTCAAAATTTGTCAGAAAACCACGTTTTAAGGAAATCCCGCATCGTGAGAAATTATCTTGTTCTTCCTAAACAGCTCGTTTTAACTCGAAAAGCTTTGGTGTAGGGTGTATTTCGAAGCGTGTAGCCCCAAAAGAGAACGCACAGGAGAGTTTTCTCTCGAAAGAATATGTAAGAATACCACATTATAAGGAAATACAGTGTGGCAGAGTAAAGACAAATACGTCCGTATAGGAAGCACTTTATGAGAAAAATAACGAATCTTGCAAAATTAGCTTGTATGTCCTAAACAACATGTTGTAACTCAAAAGGATTTGGTGTGGCATGTACGTCTAAACGTGTAGCCTCAAAAGAGAACCCACAGGAGAGTTTTCTTTCGTCAAAATTTGTCAGAAAACCACGTTTTAAGGAAATCCCTCATCGTGCGAAATTATCTTGTTTTTCCTAAGCAACACTTTGTAACTAGAAAAGCTTTGGTGTTGCGTGTATGTCTAAGCGTGCAGCCTCAAAAGAGAATGCACAGGAGAGTTTTCTCTCGAAAGAATATGTAAGAATACCACGTTATAAGGAAATATATTGCTGCAGAGTAAAGACATATACGTTCTTATTGGAAACACATTATGAGAAGAAATAACGCATGGTACAAAATTAGCTTGAATCTCCAAAACAACACGTGGTAACTCAAAAAGATTTGGTGTGGCATGTACGTCTGAACGTGTAGCCTCAAAAGAGAACACACAGGAGAATTTTCTTTGGTCAAATTTGTCAGAAAACCACGTATTAAGGAAATCCCGCATCGGGCGAAATTATCTTGTTTTTCCTAATCAACAGGTTGTAACTCGAAAAGCTTTGGTGTTGCGTGTATGTCTAAGCGTGTAGCCTCCAAAGAGAATGCACAGGATAGTTTTCTCTCGAAAGAATATGTAAGAATACCATGTGATAAGGAAATACAGTGTTGCAGAGTAAAGACAAATACGTACTTATTGGAAACACTTTACGAGAAGAAATAACGCATCATGCAAAATTAGCTTGTATCTCCTAAACAACACGCTGTAACTCGAAAAGATTTGGTGTGGCGTGTACGTCTAAACGTGTAGCCTCAAAGAGAACCCACAGGAGATTTTTTTTTCCTCAAAATTTGTCAAAAACCACGTTTTAAGGAAATCCCGCATCGTGCATAATTATCTTGTTTTTCCTAAACAACATGTTGTAACTCGAAAAGCTTTGGTGTTGCGTGTATGTCTAAGGGTGTAGCCTTAAAAGAGAACGCACAGGAGAGTTTTTTCCCGAAAGAATATGTAGGAATACCACGTTATAAGGAAATACAGTGTTGCAGAGTAAAGACAAGTACATACTTATTGGAAACACTTAAACTTTACGAGTAGAAATAACACATAGTACAAAATTAGCTTGTATCTCCTAAACAGCACGTTGTAACTTAAAAAGATTTGGTGTGGCCTGCACGTCTAAACGTGTAGCCTCAAAAGAGAACCCATAGAGGAATTTTCCTTGGTCAAAATTTGTCAGAAAACCACTTATTAAGGAAATCCCGCATCGTGCGTAATTATCTTGTTTTTCCTAAACAACACGTTGTAACTCGAAAAGCTTTGGTGTTGCGTGTATGTCTAAGTGCGTAGCCTCAAAGGGGAACGCCCAGGAGAGTTTTCTCTCGAAGGAATATGTAAGAATGCCACGTTATAAGGAAATACAGTGTTGCAGAGTATAGACAAATATGTACTTATTTGAAACACTTTGCGAGAAGAAATAAAGCATCATGCAAAATTAGCTTGTATCTCCTAAACAACACATTGTAACTGGAAAAGATTTCGTGTGGTGTGTACGTCTAAACGTGTAGCCTCAAAAGAGAACCCACAGGAGAGTTTTCTTTGGTCAAAATTTGTCAAAAACCACGTTTTACGGAAATCCCGCATCGTGCGAAAATATCTTGTTTTTCCTAAACAACACGTTGTAACTCGAAAAGCTTTGGTGTTGCGTGTATTTCTAAGCGTGTAGCCTCAAAAGAGAACGCACAGGAGAGTTTTCTCCCGAAAGAATATGTAAGAATACCACGTTATAAGGAAATACAGTGTTGCAGAGTAAAGACAAATACATACTTATTGGAAACACTTAAACTTTACGAGAAGAAATAACACATAGTACAAAATTAGCTTGTATCTCCTAAACAACACGTTATAACTCGAAAGGATTTGGTGTGGCGTGTACGTCGAAACGTGTACCCTCAAAAGAGAACCCACAGGAGAATTTTCTTTCATCAAATTTGTCAGAAAACCACGTTTAATGAAATCCCGCATCATGCGAAATTATCTTGTTTTTCCTAAACAACACGTTGTAACTCGAAAAGCTTTGGTGTTGCGTGTATGTCTAAGCATGTTGCCTCCAAAGAAAATGCACAGGAGAGTTTACTGTCGAAAGAATATGTAAGAATACCACGTAATAAGGAAATACAGTGTTGCAGAGTAAAGGCAAATACATACGTATTGGAAACACTTAAACTTTACGAGAAGGAATAAAGCATCATAAAAAAATTAGCTTGTATCTCCTAAACAACACGTTGTAACTCAAAAAGATTTGGTGTGGTGTGTACATCTAAACGTGTAGCCTCAATAGAGAACCCACAGAAGAATTTTCTTTCGTCAAAATTTGTCAGAAAACCACGTTTTAAGGAAATCCCGCATCGTCGGAAATTATCTTGTTCTTCCTAAACAACACATTGTAACTCAAAAAGCTTTGGTGTTGCGTGTTTGTCTAAGCGTGTAGCCTCTAATTAGAACGCACAGGAGAGTTTTCTCTCGAAAGAATATGTAAGAATACTACATTATAAGGAAATATAGTGTTGCAGAGTAAAGACATATTCTTACTTATTAGAAAAACTTTACGAGAAGAAATAAACTATCGTACAAAATTAGCTTGTATCACCTAAACAACACGTTGTAACTTAAAAAGATTAGGTGTGGCCTGTACGTCTAAACGTGTAGCCTCAAAAGAGAACCCATAGGAGAATTTTCCTTGGTCAAAATTTGTCAGAAAACCACTTATTAAGGAAATCCCGCATCGCGCGAAATTATATTTTTTTTCCTAAACAGCACGTTGTAACGCAAAAAACTTTGGTGTTGCCTGTATGTCTAAGCTTGTAGCCTCAAAGGGGAACACACAGGAGAGTTTTCTCTCGAAAGAATATGTAAAAATACCACGTTATAAGGAAATACAGTGTGGCAGACTAAAGGCAAATACGTACGTATTGGAAACACTTTACGAGAAGAAATAACGCATCATACAAAATTAGCTTGTATCTCCTAAACAACACGTTGTAACTTGAAAGGATTTGGTGTGGCGTGTACGTCTATACGTGTAGCCTCAAAAGAGAACCCACAGGACAATTTTCTTTCGTCAAAAATTTTCAGAAATCCACGTTTTAAGGAAATCCCGCATCGTGTGAAATTATCTTGTTTTTCCTAAACAACACATTGTAACTCGAAAAGCTTTGGTGTTGCGTGTATGTCTAAGCGTGTAGCCTCAAAAGAGAACGCACAGGAGAGTTTTCTCTTGAAAGAATATGTAAGAATACCACGTTATAAGGGAATACAGTGTTGCAGAGTAAAGACAAATACGTATGTATTGGAAACCCATAAACTTTACGAGATGAAATAAAGCATCGTACAAAATTAGCTTGTATCTCCTAAACAACACGTTGTAACTCGAAAAGATTTGGTGTGGTATGTAGTCTAAACGTGTAGCCTCAGAAGAGAACCCACAGGACAATTTTCTTTCATCAAATTTTGTCAGAAAACCACGTTTTAAGGAAATCACGCAACGTGAGAAATTATCTAGTTCTTCCTAAACAACACGTTTTAACTCGAAAAGCTTTGGTGTTGGGTGTATGTCTAAGCATGTAGCCCCAAAAGAGAACGCAGAGGAGAGTTTTCTCTCGAAAGAATATGCAAGAATGCCACGTTATAAGGAAATACAGTGTTGCAGAGTAAAGACAAATATTTATTGGAAAAACTTTACAAGAAGAAATAACGCATCGTACAAAATTAGCTTGTATCGCCTAAACAACACGTTGTAACTTAAAAAGATTTGGAGTGGCCTGTACGTCTAAACGTGTAGTCTCAAAAGAGAACCCATAGGAGAATTTTCTTTGGTCAAAATATATCAGAAAACCACGTATTAAGGAAATCCCTCATTGTGCGAAATTATCTTGTTTTTCCTAAACAACACGTTGTAACGCGAAAAGCTTTGGTGTTGCGTGTATGTCTAAGCGTGTAGCCTCAAAAGAGGATGCACAGGAGAGTTTTTTCTCGAAAGAATATGTAAGAATACCACGTTATAAGAAAATACAGTGTTGCAGACTAAAGGCAAATACGTACGTATTGGAAACACTTTACTAGAAGAAATAACGCATCGTACAAAATTAGCTTGTGTCTCCTAAACAACACCTTGTAACTCGAAAAGATTTGGTGTGGCATGTACGTCTAAACGTGTAGCCTCAAAAGAGAACCCACAGGAGAATTTTCTTTCGTCAAAATTTTTCAGAAACCACGTTTTAAATACATCCCGCATCGTGCGAAATTATCTTGTTTTTCCTAAACAACACATTGTAACTCGAAAAGCTTTGGTGTTGCGTGTATGTCTAAGCGTGTAGCCTCAAAAGAGAACGCACAGGAGAGTTTTTTCTCGATAGAATTTGTAAGGATACCACGTTATAAGGAAATACAGTGTTGCAGAATAAAGACAAATACGTATGTATTGGAAACCCATAAACTTTACGAGATGAAATAAAGCATCGTACAAAATTAGCTTGTATCTCCTAAACAACACGTTGTAACTCGAAAAGATTTGGTGTGGCGTGTACCTCTAAACGTGTAGCCTCAAAAGAGAACCTACAGGACAATTTTCTTTCGTCAAAATTTGTCAGAAAACCACGTTTTAAGGAAATCCCGCATTGTGAGAAATTATCTTGTTCTTCCTAAACATCTCGTTTTAACTCGAAAAGCTTTGGTGTAGGGTGTATTTCGAAGTGTGTAGCCCCAAAAGAGAACGCACAGGAGAGTTTTCTCTCGAAAGAATATGTAAGAATACCACGTTATAAGGAAATACAGTGTGGCAGAGTAAAGACAAATAGGTCCGTATTGGAAGCACTTTATGAGAAAAATAACGAATCTTGCAAAATTAGCTTGTATGTCCTAAACAACATGTTGTAACTCAAAAGGATTTGGTGTGGCATGTACGTCTAAACGTGTAGCCTCAAAAGAGAACCCACAGGAGAGTTTTCTTTCGTCAAAATTTGTCAGAAAACCACGTTTTAAGGAAATCCCGCATCGTGCGAAATTATCTTGTTTTTCCTAAGCAACACGTTGTAACTAGAAAAGCTTTGGTGTTGCATGTATGTCTAAGCGTGCAGCCTCAAAAGAGAATGCACAGGAGAGTTTTCTCTCGAAAGAATATGTAAGAATACCACGTTATAAGGAATTTTATTGCTGGAGAGTAAGGACATATACGTACATATTGGAAACACATTATGAGAAGAAATAACGCATGGTACAAAATTAGCTTGAATCTCCAAAACAACACGTGGTAACTCAAAAAGATTTGGTGTGGCATGTACGTCTGAACGTGTATCCTCAAAAGAGAACCCACAGGAGAATTTTCTTTGGTCAAATTTGTCAGAAAACCACGTATTAAGGAAATCCCGCATCGGGCGAAATTATCTTGTTTTTCCTAATCAACACGTTGTAACTCGAAAAGCTTTGGTGTTGCGTGTATGTCTAAGCGTGTAGCCTCCAAAGAGAATGCACAGGATAGTTTTCTCTCGAAAGAATATGAAAGAATACCATGTGATAAAGAAATATTGTGTTGCAGAGTAAAGACAAATACGTACTTATTGCAAACACTTTACGAGAAAAAATAACGCATCATGCAAAATTAGCTTGTATCTCCTAAACAACACGCGGTAACTCGAAAAGATTTGGTGTGGCGTGTACGTCTAAACGTGTAGCCTCAAAGAGAACCCACAGGAGATTTTTCTTTCGTCAAAATTTGTCAAAAACCAAGTTTTAAGGAAATCCAGCATCGTGCATAATTATCTTGTTTTTCCTAAACAACATGTTGTAACTCGAAAACATTTGGTGTTGCGTGTATGTCTAAGCGTGTAGCCTTAAAAGAGAACGTACAGGAGAGTTTTTTCCCGAAAGAATATGTAGGAATACCCCGTTATAAGGAAATACAGTGTTGCAGAGTAAAGACAAATACATACTTATTGGAAACACTTAAACTTTACGAGTACAAATAACACATAGTACAAAATTAACTTGTATCTCCTAAACAACACGTTATAACTCGAAAGGATTTGGTGTGGCTTGTACGTCTAAACGTGTACCCTCAAAAGAGAACCCACAGGAGAATTTTCTTTCGTCAAAATTTGTCAGATAACCACGTTTTAAGGAAATCCCGCATCATGCGAAATTATCTTGTTTTTCCTAAACAACACGTTGTAACTCGAAAAGCTTTGGTTTTGCGTGTATGTCTAAGCATGTAGCCTCCAAAGAGAACGCACAGGAGAGTTTTCTCTCGAAAGAATATGTAAGAATACCACGTTATAAGGAAATACAGTGTTGCAGAGTAAAGGCAAATACATACGTATTGGAAACACTTAAACTTTACGAGAAGAAATAACGCATCGTAAAAAAATTAGCTTGTATCTCCTAAACAACACGTTGAAACTCAAAAAGATTTGGTGTGGCGTGTACATCTAAACATGTAGCCTCAAAAGAGAACCCACAGGAGAATTTTCTTGCGTCAAAATTTGTCAGAAAACCACGTTTTAAGGAAATCCCGCATCGTGGGAAATTATCTTGTTCTTCCTAAACGACACGTTGTAACTCGAAAAGCTTTGGTGTTGCGTATATGTCTAAGCGTGTAGCCTCAAATGAGAACGCACAGGAGAGTTTTCTCTTGAAAGAATATGTAAGAATACCACGTTATAAGGAAATACAGTGTTGCAGAATAAAGACATATACTTACTTATTGGAAAAACTTTAGGAGAAGTAATAACGCATCGTACAAAATTAGCTTGTATCTCCTAATCAACACGTTGTAACTTAAAAAGATTTGGTGTGGCCTGTACGTCTAAACGTGTAGCCTCAAAAGAGAACCCATAGAGGAATTTTCCCCTGGTCAAAATTTGTCAGAAAACCACTTATTAAGGAAATCCCGCATCGTGCATAATTATCTTGTTTTTCCTAAACAACACGTTTTAACTCGAAAAGCTTTGGTGTTGCGTGTATGTCTAAGTGCGTAGCCTCAAAGGGGAACGCCCAGGAGAGATTTCTCTCGAAAGAATATGTAAGAATACCACGGTATAAGGAAATACAGTGTTGCAGAGTATACACAAATACGTACTTATTGGAAATACTTTACGAGAAGAAATAAAGCATCATGAAAAATTAGCTTGTATCTCCTAAACAACACGTTGTAACTGGAAAAGATTTGGTGTGGTGTGTACGTCTAAATGTGTAGCCTCAAAAGAGAACCCACAGGAGAGTTTTCTTTGGTCAAAATTTGTCAAAAACCACGTTTTACGGAAATCCCGCATCGTGCGAAAATATCTTGTTTTTCCTAAACAACACGTTGTAACTCGAAAAGCATTGGTGTTGCGTGTATTTCTAAGCGTGTAGCCTCAAAAGAGAACGCACAGGAGAGTTTTCTCCTGAAATAATATGTAGGAATACCACGTTATAAGGAAATACAGTGTTGCAGAGTAAAGACAAATACATACTTATTGGAAACACTTAAATTTTCCGAGAAGAAATAACACATAGTACAAAATTAGCTTGTATCTCCTAAACAACACGTTATAACTCGAAAGGATTTGGTGTGGCGTGTATGTCTAAACGTGTACCCTCAAAAGAGAACCCACCGGAGGATTTTCTTTCATCAAAATTTGTCAGAAAACCACGTTTTAAGGAAATCCCACATCATGCGAAATTATCTTGTTTTTCCTAAACAACACGTTGTAACTCGAAAAGCTTTGGTGTTGCGTGTATGTCTAAGCGTGTAGCCTCCAAAGAGAACGCACAGGAGAGTTTACTGTTGAAAGAATATGTAAGAATACCACGTAATAAGGGAATACAGTGTTGCAGAGTAAAGGCAAATACATACATATTGGAAACACTTAAACTTTACGAGAAGAATAAGGCATCATAAAAAAATTAGCTTGTATCTCCAAACAACACGTTGTAACTCAAAAAGATTTGGTGTGGTGTGTACGTCTAAACGTGTAGCCTCAATAGAGACCCCACAGAAGAATTTTCTTTCGTCAAAATTTGTCAGAAAACCACGTTTTAAGGAAATCCCGCATCGTGGGAAATTATCTTGTTCTTCCTAAACAACACATTGTAACTCGAAAAGCTTTGGTGTTGCGTGTATGTCTAAGCATGTAGCCTCAAATGAGAACGCACAGGAGAGTTTTCTCTCGAAAGAATATGTAAGAATACCACATTATAAGGAAATACAGTGTTGCAGAGTAAAGACATATTCTTACTTATTAGAAAAACTTTACGAGAAGAAATAACCTATCGTACAAAATTAGCTTGTATCACCTAAACAACACGTTGTAACTTAAAAAGATTAGGTGTGGCCTATACGTCTAAACGTGTAGCCTCAAAAGAGATCCCATAGGAGAATTTTCCTTGGTCAAAATTTGTCAGAAAACCACTTATTAAGGAAATCCCGCATCGCGCGAAATTATATTGTTTTTCCTAAACAACACGTTGTAACGCGAAAAGCTTTGGTGTTGCCTGTATGTCTAAGCGTGTAGCCTCAAAGGGGAACACACAGGAGAGTTTTCTCTCGAAAGAATATGTAAGAATACCACGTTATAAGGAAATACAGTGTTGCAGACTAAAGGCAAATACGTACCTATTGGAAACACTTTACGAGAAGAAATAACGCATCGTACAAAATTAGCTTGTATCTCCTAAACAACACGTTGTAACTCGAAAGGATTTGGTGTGGCGTATACGTCTAAACGTGTAGCCTCAAAAGAGAACCCACAGGACAATTTTCTTTCGTCAAAAATTTTCAGAAATCCATGTTTTATGGAAATCCCGCATCGTGCGAAATTATCTTGTTTTTCCTAAACAACACATTGTAACTCGAAAAGCTTTGGTGTTGCGTGTATGTCTAAGCGTGTAGCCTCAAAAGAGAACGAACAGGAGAGTTTCTCTCTAAAGAATATGTAAGAATACCAAGTTATAAGGGAATACAGTGTTGCAGAGTAAAGACAAATACGTATGTATTGGAAACCCATAAACTTTACGAGATGAAATAAAGCATCGTACAAAATTAGCTTGTATCTCCTAAACAACACGTTGTAACTCGAAAAGATTTGGTGTGGCATGTACGTCAAAACGTGTAGCCTCAAAAGAGAACCCACTGGACAATTTTCTTTCATCAAATGTTGTCAGAAAACCACGTTTTAAGGAAATCACGCAACGTGAGAAATTATCTAGTTCTTCCTAAACAACAGGTTTTAACTCGAAAAGCTTTGGTGTTGGGTGTATGTCTAAGCATGTAGCCCCAAAAGAGAACGCAGAGGAGAGTTTTCTCTCGAAAGAATATGTAAGAATGCTACGTTATAAGGAAATACAGTGTTGCAGAGTAAAGACAAATATTTATTGGAAAAACTTTACAAGAAGAAATAACGCATCGTACAAAATTAGCTTGTATCGCCTAAACAACACGTTGTAACTTAAAAAGATTTGGAGTGGCCTGTACGTCTAAACGTGTAGTCTCAAAAGAGAACCCATAGGAGAATTTTCTTTGGTCAAAATATATCAGAAAACCACGTATTAAGGAAATCCCTCATTGTGCGAAATTATCTTGTTTTTCCTAAACAACACGTTGTAACGCGAAAAGCTGTGGTGTTGCGTGTATGTCTAAGCGTGTAGCCTCAAAAGAGGATGCACAGGAGAGTTTTTTCTCGAAAGAATATGTAAGAATACCACGTTATAAGAAAATACAGTGTTGCAGACTAAAGGCAAATACGTACGTATTGGAAACACTTTACTAGAAGAAATAACGCATCGTACAAAATTAGCTTGTATCTCCTAAACAACACGTTGTAACTCGAAAGGATTTGGTGTGGCGTGTACGTCTAAACGTGTAGCCTCAAAAGAGAACCCACAGGAGAATTTTCTTTCGTCAAAATTTTTCAGAAACCACGTTTTAAATACATCCCGCATCGTGCGAAATTATCTTGTTTTTCCTAAACAACACATTGTAACTTGAAAAGCTTTGGTGTTGCGTGTATGTCTAAGCGTGTAGCCTCAAAAGAGAACGCACAGGAGAGTTTTTTCTCGATAGAATTTGTAAGGATACCACGTTATAAGGAAATACAGTGTTGCAGAATAAAGACAAATACGTATGTATTGGAAACCCATAAACTTTACGAGATGAAATAAAGCATCGTACAAAATTAGCTTGTATCTCCTAAACAACACGTTGTAACTCGAAAAGATTTGGTGTGGCGTGTACGTCTAAACGTGTAGCCTCAAAAGAGAACCCACAGGACAATTTTCTTTCGTCAAAATTTGTCAGAAAACCACGTTTTAAGGAAATCCCGCATCGTGAGAAATTATCTTGTTCTTCCTAAACAGCTCGTTTTAACTCGAAAAGCTTTGGTGTAGGGTGTATTTCGAAGCGTGTAGCCCCAAAAGAGAACGCACAGGAGAGTTTTCTCTCGAAAGAATATGTAAGAATACCACGTTATAAGGAAATACAGTGTGGCAGAGTAAAGACAAATACGTCCGTATAGGAAGCACTTTATGAGAAAAATAACGAATCTTGCAAAATTAGCTTGTATGTCCTAAACAACATGTTGTAACTCAAAAGGATTTGGTGTGGCATGTACGTCTAAACGTGTAGCCTCAAAAGAGAACCCACAGGAGATTTTTCTTTCCTCAAAATTTGTCAAAAACCACGTTTTAAGGAAATCCCGCATCGTGCATAATTATCTTGTTTTTCCTAAACAACATGTTGTAACTCGAAAAGCTTTGGTGTTGTGTGTATGTCTAAGCGTGTAGCCTTAAAAGAGAACGCACAGGAGAGTTTTTTCCCGAAAGAATATGTAGGAATACCACGTTATAAGGAAATACAGTGTTGCAGAGTAAAGACAAGTACATACTTATTGGAAACACTTAAACTTTACGAGTAGAAATAACACATAGTACAAAATTAGCTTGTATCTCCTAAACAACACGTTATAACTCGAAAGGATTTGGTGAGGCTTGTACGTCTAAACGTATATCCTCAAAAGAGAACCCACAGGAGAATTTTCTTTCGTCAAAATTTGTCAGATAACCACGTTTTAAGGAAATCCCGCATCATGCGAAATTATCTTGTTTTTCCTAAACAACACGTTGTAACTCGAAAAGCTTTGGTTTTGCGTGTATGTCTAAGCATGTAGCCTCCAACGAGAACGCACAGGAGTGTTTTCTCTCGAAAGAATATGTAAGAATACCACGTTATAAGGAAATACAATGTTGCAGAGTAAAGGCAAATACATACGTATTGGAAACACTTAAACTTTACGAGAAGAAATAATGCATCGTAAAAAAATTAGCATGTATCTCCTAAACAACACGTTGAAACTCAAAAAGATTTGGTGTGGCGTGTACATCTAAACGTGTAGCCTCAAAAGAGAACCCACAGAGAATTTTCTTTCGTCAAAAATTGTCAGAAAACCACGTTTTAAGGAAATCCCGCATCGTGGGAAATTATCTTGTTCTTCCTAAACAACACGTTGTAACTCGAAAAGCTTTGGTGTTGCGTATATGTCTAAGCGTGTAGCCTCAAATGAGAACGCACAGGAGAGTTTTCTCTTGAAAGAATATGTAAGAATACCACGTTATAAGGAAATACAGTGTTGCAGAATAAAGACATATATTTACTTATTGGAAAAACTTTAGGAGAAGAAATAACGCATCGTACAAAATTAGCTTGTATCTCCTAAACAACACGTTGTAACTTAAAAAGATTTGGTGTGGCCTGCACGTCTAAACGTGTAGCCTCAAAAGAGAACCCATAGAGGAATTTTCCTTGGTCAAAATTTGTCAGAAAACCACTTATTAAGGAAATCCCGCATCGTGCATAATTATCTTGTTTTTCCTAAACAACACGTTGTAACTCGAAAAGCTTTGGTGTTGCGTGTATGTCTAAGTGCGTAGCCTCAAAGGGGAACGCCCAGGAGAGTTTTCTCTCGAAAGAATATGTAAGAATGCCACGTTATAAGGAAATACAGTGTTGCAGAGTATAGACAAATATGTACTTATTTGAAACACTTTGCGAGAAGAAATAAAGCATCATGCAAAATTAGCTTGTATCTCCTAAACAACACATTGTAACTGGAAAAGATTTGGTGTGGTGTGTACGTCTAAACGTGTAGCCTCAAAAGAGAACCCACAGGAGAGTTTTCTTTGGTCAAAATTTGTCAAAAACCACGTTTTACGGAAATCCCGCATCGTGCTAAAATATCTTGTTTTTCCTAAACAACACGTTGTAACTCGAAAAGCTTTGGTGTTGCGTGTATTTCTAAGCGTGTAGCCTCAAAAGAGAACGCACAGGAGAGTTTTCTCCCGAAAGAATATGTAAGAATACCACGTTATAAGGAAATACAGTGTTGCAGAGTAAAGACAAATACATACTTATTGGAAACACTTAAACTTTACGAGAAGAAATAACACATAGTACAAAATTAGCTTGTATCTCCTAAACAACACGTTATAACTCGAAAGGATTTGGTGTGGCGTGTACGTCGAAACGTGTACCCTCAAAAGAGAACCCACAGGAGAATTTTCTTTCATCAAATTTGTCAGAAAACCACGTTTAATGAAATCCCGCATCATGCGAAATTATCTTGTTTTTCCTAAAAAACACGTTGTAACTCGAAAAGCTTTGGTGTTGCGTGTATGTCTAAGCATGTTGCCTCCAAAGAAAATGCACAGGAGAGTTTACTGTCGAAAGAATATGTAAGAATACCACGTAATAAGGAAATACAGTGTTGCAGAGTAAAGGCAAATACATACGTATTGGAAACACTTAAACTTTACGAGAAGGAATAAGGCATCATAAAAAAATTAGCTTGTATCTCCTAAACAACACGTTGTAACTCAAAAAGATTTGGTGTGGTGTGTACATCTAAACGTGTAGCCTCAATAGAGAACCCACAGGAGAATTTTCTTTCGTCAAAATTTGTCAGAAAACCACGTTTTAAGGAAATCCCGCATTGTCGGAAATTATCTTGTTCTTCCTAAACAACACATTGTAACTCAAAAAGCTTTGGTGTTGCGTGTTTGTCTAAGCGTGTAGCCTCAAATTAGAACGCACAGGAGAGTTTTCTCTCGAAAGAATATGTAAGAATACTACATTATAAGGAAATATAGTGTTGCAGAGTAAAGACATATTCTTACTTATTAGAAAAACTTTACGAGAAGAAATAAACTATCGTACAAAATTAGCTTGTATCACCTAAACAACACGTTGTAACTTAAAAAGATTAGGTGTGGCCTGTACGTCTAAACGTGTAGCCTCAAAAGAGAACCCATAGGAGAATTTTCCTTGGTCAAAATTTGTCAGAAAACCACTTATTAAGGAAATCCCGCATCGCGCGAAATTATATTGTTTTTCCTAAACAGCACGTTGTAACGCGAAAAACTTTGGTGTTGCCTGTATGTCTAAGCTTGTAGCCTCAAAGAGGAACACACAGGAGAGTTTTCTCTCGAAAGAATATGTAAGAATACCACGTTATAAGGAAATACAGTGTGGCAGACTAAAGGCAAATACGTACGTATTGGAAACACTTTACGAGAAGAAATAACGCATCATACAAAATTAGCTTGTATCTCCTAAACAACACGTTGTAACTTGAAAGGATTTGGTGTGGCGTGTACGTCTATACGTGTAGCCTCAAAAGAGAACCCACAGGACAATTTTCTTTCGTCAAAAATTTTCAGAAATCCACGTTTTAAGGAAATCCCGCATCGTGTGAAATTATCTTGTTTTTCCTAAACAACACATTGTAACTCGAAAAGCTTTGGTGTTGCGTGTATGTCTAAGCGTGTAGCCTCAAAAGAGAACGCACAGGAGAGTTTTCTCTCGAAAGAATATGTAAGAATACCACGTTATAAGGGAATACAGTGTTGCAGAGTAAAGACAAATACGTATGTATTGGAAACCCATAAACTTTACGAGATGAAATAAAGCATCGTACAAAATTAGCTTGTATCTCCTAAACAACACGTTGTAACTCGAAAAGATTTGGTGTGGTATGTAGTCTAAACGTGTAGCCTCAGAAGAGAACCCACAGGACAATTTTCTTTCATCAAATTTTGTCAGAAAACCACGTTTTAAGGAAATCACGCAACGTGAGAAATTATCTAGTTCTTCCTAAACAACACGTTTTAACTCGAAAAGCTTTGGTGTTGGGTGTATGTCTAAGCATGTAGCCCCAAAAGAGAACGCAGAGGAGAGTTTTCTCTCGAAAGAATATGCAAGAATGCCACGTTATAAGGAAATACAGTGTTGCAGAGTAAAGACAAATATTTATTGGAAAAACTTTACAAGAAGAAATAACGCATCGTACAAAATTAGCTTGTATCGCCTAAACAACACGTTGTAACTTAAAAAGATTTGGAGTGGCCTGTACGTCTAAACGTGTAGTCTCAAAAGAGAACCCATAGGAGAATTTTCTTTGGTCAAAATATATCAGAAAACCACGTATTAAGGAAATCCCTCATTGTGCGAAATTATCTTGTTTTTCCTAAACAACACGTTGTAACGCGAAAAGCTTTGGTGTTGCGTGTATGTCTAAGCGTGTAGCCTCAAAAGAGGATGCACAGGAGAGTTTTTTTCTCGAAAGAATATGTACGAATACCACGTTATAAGAAAATACAGTGTTGCAGACTAAAGGCAAATACGTACGTATTGGAAACACTTTACTAGAAGAAATAACGCATCGTACAAAATTAGCTTGAGTCTCCTAAACAACACGTTGTAACTCGAAAGGATTTGGTGTGGCATGTACGTCTAAACGTGTAGCCTCAAAAGAGAACCCACAGGAGAATTTTCTTTCGTCAAAATTTTTCAGAAACCACGTTTTAAATACATCCCGCATCGTGCGAAATTATCTTGTTTTTCCTAAACAACACATTGTAACTCGAAAAGCTTTGGTGTTGCGTGTATGTCTAAGCGTGTAGCCTCAAAAGAGAACGCACAGGAGAGTTTTTTCTCGATAGAATTTGTAAGGATACCACGTTATAAGGAAATACAGTGTTGCAGAATAAAGACAAATACGTATGTATTGGAAACCCATAAACTTTACAAGATGAAATAAAGCATCGTACAAAATTAGCTTGTATCTCCTAAACAACACGTTTTAACTCGAAAAGATTTGGTGTGGCGTGTACCTCTAAACGTGTAGCCTCAAAAGAGAACCTACAGGACAATTTTCTTTCGTCAAAATTTGTCAGAAAACCACGTTTTAAGGAAATCCCGCATTGTGAGAAATTATCTTGTTCTTCCTAAACATCTCGTTTTAACTCGAAAAGCTTTGGTGTAGGGTGTATTTCGAAGCGTGTAGCCCCAAAAGAGAACGCACAGGAGAGTTTTCTCTCGAAAGAATATGTAAGAATACCACGTTATAAGGAAATACAGTGTGGCAGAGTAAAGACAAATAGGTCCGTATTGGAAGCACTTTATGAGAAAAATAACGAATCTTGCAAAATTAGCTTGTATGTCCTAAACAACACGTTGTAACTCAAAAGGATTTGGTGTGGCATGTACGTCTAAACGTGTAGCCTCAAAAGAGAACCCACAGGAGAGTTTTCTTTCGTCAAAATTTGTCAGAAAACCACGTTTTAAGGAAATCCCGCATCGTGCGAAATTATCTTGTTTTTCCTAAGCAACACGTTGTAACTAGAAAAGCTTTGGTGTTGCATGTATGTCTAAGCGTGCAGCCTCAAAAGAGAATGCACAGGAGAGTTTTCTCTCGAAAGAATATGTAAGAATACCACGTTATAAGGAATTATATTGCTGGAGAGTAAGGACATATACGTACATATCGGAAACACATTATGAGAAGAAATAACGCATGGTACAAAATTAGCTTGAATCTCCAAAACAACACGTGGTAACTCAAAAAGATTTGGTGTGGCATGTACGTCTGAACGTGTAGCCTCAAAAGAGAACCCACAGGAGAATTTTCTTTGGTCAAATTTTTCAGAAAACCACGTATTAAGGAAATCCCGCATCGGGCGAAATTATCTTGTTTTTCCTAATCAACACGTTGTAACTCGAAAAGCTTTGGTGTTGCGTGTATTTCTAAGCGTGTAGCCTACAAAGAGAATGCACAGGATAGTTTTCTCTCGAAAGAATATGAAAGAATACCATGTGATAAAGAAATATTGTGTTGCAGAGTAAAGACAAATACGTACTTATTGCAAACACTTTACGAGAAAAAATAACGCATCATGCAAAATTAGCTTGTATCTCCTAAACAACACGCGGTAACTCGAAAAGATTTGGTGTGGCGTGTATGTCTAAACGTGTAGCCTCAAAGAGAACCCTCAGGAGATTTTTCTTTCGTCAAAATTTGTCAAAAACCAAGTTTTAAGGAAATCCAGCATCGTGCATAATTATCTTGTTTTTCCTAAACAACATGTTGTAACTCGAAAACATTTGGTGTTGCGTGTATGTCTAAGCGTGTAGCCTTAAAAGAGAACGTACAGGAGAGTTTTTTTCCCGAAAGAATATGTAGGAATACCACGTTATAAGGAAATACAGTGTTGCAGAGTAAAGACAAATACATACTTATTGGAAACACTTAAACTTTACGAGTACAAATAACACATAGTACAAAATTAACTTGTATCTCCTAAACAACACGTTATAACTCGAAAGGATTTGGTGTGGCTTGTACGTCTAAACGTGTACCCTCAAAAGAGAACCCACAGGAGAATTTTCTTTCGTCAAAATTTGTCAGATAACCACGTTTTAAGGAAATCCCGCATCATGCGAAATTATCTTGTTTTTCCTAAACAACACGTTGTAACTCGAAAAGCTTTGGTTTTGCGTGTATGTCTAAGCATGTAGCCTCCAAAGAGAACGCACAGGAGAGTTTTCTCTCGAAAGAATATGTAAGAATACCACGTTATAAGTAAATACAGTGTTGCAGAGTAAAGGCAAATACATACGTATTGGAAACACTTAAACTTTACGAGAAGAAATAACGCATCGTAAAAAAATTAGCTTGTATCTCCTAAACAACACGTTGAAACTCAAAAAGATTTGGTGTGGCGTGTACATCTAAACATGTAGCCTCAAAAGAGAACCCACAGGAGAATTTTCTTGCGTCAAAATTTGTCAGAAAACCACGTTTTAAGGAAATCCCGCATCGTGGGAAATTATCTTGTTCTTCCTAAACGACACGTTGTAACTCGAAAAGCTTTGGTGTTGCGTATATGTCTAAGCGTGTAGCCTCAAATGAGAACGCACAGGAGAGTTTTCTCTTGAAAGAATATGTAAGAATACCACGTTATAAGGAAATACAGTGTTGCAGAATAAAGACATATACTTACTTATTGGAAAAACTTTAGGAGAAGAAATAACGCATCGTACAAAATTAGCTTGTATCTCCTAATCAACACGTTGTAACTTAAAAAGATTTGGTGTGGCCTGTACGTCTAAACGTGTAGCCTCAAAAGAGAACCCATAGAGGAATTTTCCTTGGTCAAAATTTGTCAGAAAACCACTTATTAAGGAAATCCCGCATCGTGCATAATTATCTTGTTTTTCCTAAACAACACGTTTTAACTCGAAAAGCTTTGGTGTTGCGTGTATGTCTAAGTGCGTAGCCTCAAAGGGGAACGCCCAGGAGAGTTTTCTCTCGAAAGAATATGTAAGAATACCACGGTATAAGGAAATACAGTGTTGCAGAGTATACACAAATACGTACTTATTTGAAATACTTTACGAGAAGAAATAAAGCATCATGAAAAATTAGCTTGTATCTCCTAAACAACACGTTGTAACTGGAAAAGATTTGGTGTGGTGTGTACGTCTAAACGTGTAGCCTCAAAAGAGAACCCACAGGAGAGTTTTCTTTGGTCAAAATTTGTCAAAAACCACGTTTTACGGAAATCCCGCATCGTGCGAAAATATCTTGTTTTTCCTAAACAACACGTTGTAACTCGAAAAGCATTGGTGTTGCGTGTATTTCTAAGCGTGTAGCCTCAAAAGAGAACGCACAGGAGAGTTTTCTCCCGAAAGAATATGTAGGAATACCACGTTATAAGGAAATACAGTGTTGCAGAGTAAAGACAAATACATACTTATTGGAAACACTTAAACTTTCCGAGAAGAAATAACACATAGTACAAAATTAGCTTGTATCTCCTAAACAACACGTTATAACTCGAAAGGATTTGGTGTGGCGTGTATGTCTAAACGTGTACCCTCAAAAGAGATCCCACCGGAGAATTTTCTTTCATCAAAATTTGTCAGAAAACCACGTTTTAAGGAAATCCCGCATCATGCGAAATTATCTTGTTTTTCCTAAACAACACGTTGTAACTCGAAAAGCTTTGGTGTTGCGTGTATGTCTAAGCGTGTAGCCTCCAAAGAGAACGCACAGGAGAGTTTACTGTTGAAAGAATATGTAAGAATACCACGTAATAAGGGAATACAGTGTTGCAGAGTAAAGGCAAATACATACATATTGGAAACACTTAAACTTTACGAGAAGAATAAGGCATCATAAAAAAATTAGCTTGTATCTCCAAACAACACGTTGTAACTCAAAAAGATTTGGTGTGGTGTGTACGTCTAAACGTGTAGCCTCAATAGAGACCCCACAGAAGAATTTTCTTTCGTCAAAATTTGTCAGAAAACCACGTTTTAAGGAAATCCCGCATCGTGGGAAATTATCTTGTTCTTCCTAAACAATACATTGTAACTCGAAAAGCTTTGGTGTTGCGTGTATGTCTAAGCATGTAGCCTCAAATGAGAACGCACAGGAGAGTTTTCTCTCGAAAGAATATGTAAGAATACCACATTATAAGGAAATACAGTTTTGCAGAGTAAAGACATATTCTTACTTATTAGAAAAACTTTACGAGAAGAAATAACCTATCGTACAAAATTAGCTTGTATCTCCTAAACAACACGTTGTAACTTAAAAAGATTAGGTGTGGCCTATACGTCTAAACGTGTAGCCTCAAAAGAGAACCCATAGGAGAGTTTTCCTTGGTCAAAATTTGTCAGAAAACCACTTATTAAGGAAATCCCGCATCGCGCGAAATTATATTGTTTTTCCTAAACAACACGTTGTAACGCGAAAAGCTTTGGTGTTGCCTGTATGTCTAAGCGTGTAGCCTCAAAGGGGAACACACAGGAGAGTTTTCTCTCGAAAGAATATGTAAGAATACCACGTTATAAGGAAATACAGTGTTGCAGACTAAAGGCAAATACGTACCTATTGGAAACACTTTACGAGAAGAAATAACGCATCGTACAAAATTAGCTTGTATCTCCTAAACAACACGTTGTAACTCGAAAGGATTTGGTGTGGCGTATACGTCTAAATGTGTAGCCTCAAAAGAGAACCCACAGGACAATTTTCTTTCGTCAAAAATTTTCAGAAATCCACGTTTTATGGAAATCGCGCATCGTGCGAAATTATCTTGTTTTTCCTAAACAACACATTGTAACTCGAAAAGCTTTGGTGTTGCGTGTATGTCTAAGCGTGTAGCCTCAAAAGAGAACGCACAGGAGAGTTTATCTCGAAAGAATATGTAAGAATACCAAGTTATAAGGGAATACAGTGTTGCAGAGTAAAGACAAATACATATGTATTTGAAACCCATAAACTTTACTAGATGAAATAAATCATCGTACAAAATTAGCTTGTATCTCCTAAACAACACGTTGTAACTCGAAAAGATTTGGTGTGGCATGTACGTCAAAACGTGTAGCCTCAAAAGAGAACCCACTGGACAATTTTCTTTCATCAAATGTTGTCAGAAAACCACGTTTTAAGGAAATCACGCAACGTGAGAAATTATCTAGTTCTTCCTAAACAACACGTTTTAACTCGAAAATCTTTGGTGTTGGGTGTATGCCTAAGCATGTAGCCCCAAAAGAGAACGCAGAGGAGAGTTTTCTCTCGAAAGAATATGTAAGAATGCCACGTTATAAGGAAATACAGTGTTGCAGAGTAAAGACAAATATTTATTGGAAAAACTTTACAAGAAGAAATAACGCATCGTACAAAATTAGCTTGTATCGCCTAAACAACACGTTGTAACTTAAAAAGATTTGGAGTGGCCTGTACGTCTAAACGTGTAGTCTCAAAAGAGAACCCATAGGAGAATTTTCTTTGGTCAAAATATATCAGAAAACCACGTATTAAGGAAATCCCTCATTGTGCGAAATTATCTTGTTTTTCCTAAACAACACGTTGTAACGCGAAAAGCTTTGGTGTTGCGTGTAAGTCTAAGTGTGTAGCCTCAAAAGAGGATGCACAGGAGAGTTTTTTCTCGAATGAATATGTAAGAATACCACGTTATAAGGAAATACAGTGTTGCAGACTAAAGGCAAATACGTACGTATTGGAAACACTTTACTAGAAGAAATAACGCATCGTACAAAATTAGCTTGTATCTCCTAAACAACACGTTGTAACTCGAAAAGATTTGGTGTGGCATGTACGTCTAAACGTGTAGCCTCAAAAGAGAACCCACAGGAGAATTATCTTTCGTCAAAATTTTTTCAGAAATCACGTTTTAAATAAATCCCGCATCGTGCGAAATTTTCTTGTTTTTCCTAAACAACACATTGTAACTCGAAAAGCTTTGGTGTTGCGTGTATGTCTAAGCGTGTAGCCTTAAAAGAGAACGCACAGGAGAGTTTTTTCCCGAAAGAATATGTAGGAATACCACGTTATAAGGAAATACAGTGTTGCAGAGTAAAGACAAATACATACTTATTAGAAACACTTAAACTTTACGATTAGAAATAACACATAGTACAAAATTAGCTTGTATCTCCTAAACAACACGTTATAACTCGAAAGGATTTGGTGTAGCTTGTACGTCTAAACGTGTACCCTCAAAATAGAACCCACAGGAGAATTTTCTTTCGTCAAAATTTGTCAGATATCCACGTTTTAAGGAAATCCCGCATCATGCGAAATTGTCTTGTTTTTCCTAAACAACACGTTGTAACTCGAAAACTTTGGTTTTGCGTGTATGTCTAAGCGTGTAGCCTCAAAAGAGAACGCACAAGAGAGTTTTTTCTCGATAGAATTTGTAAGGATACCACGTTATAAGGAAATACAGTGTTGCAGAATAAAGATAAATACTTATGTATTGGAAACCCATAAACTTTACGAGATGAAATAAAGCATCGTACAAAATTAGCTTGTATCTCCTAAACAACACGTTGTAACTCGAAAAGATTTGGTGTGGCGTGTACGTCTAAACGTGTAGCCTCAAAAGAGAACCCACAGGATAATTTTCTTTCGTCAAAATTTTTCAGAAAACCACGTTTTACGGAAATCCCGCATCGTGAGAAATTATCTTGTTCTTCCTAAACAGCACGTTTTAACTCGAAAAGCTTTGGTGTAGGGTGTATTTGTAAGCGTGTAGCCCCAAAAGAGAACGCACAGGAGAGTTTTCTCTCGAAAGAATATGTAAGAATACCACGTTATAAGGAAATATAGTGTGGCAGAGTAAAGACAAATACGTCTGTATTGGAAGCACTTTATGAGAGAAATAACGAATCTTGCAAAATTAGCTTGTATGTCCTAAACAACACGTTGTAACTCAAAAGGATTTGGTGTGGCATGTACGTCTAAACGTGTAGCCTCAAAAGAGAACCCACAGGAGAGTTTTCTTTCGTCAAAATTTGTCAGAAAACCACGTTTTAAGGAAATCCCGCATCGTGCGAAATTATCTTGTTTTTCCTAAGCAACACGTTGTAACTAGAAAATCTTTGGTGTTGCGTGTATGTCTAAGCGTGCAGCCTCAAAAGAGAATGCACAGGAGAGTTTTCTCTCGAAAGAATATGTAAGAATATCACGTTATAAGGAAATATATTGCTGCAGAGTAAAGACATATACGTACTTATTGGAAACACATTATGAGAAGAAATAACGCATGGTACAAAATTAGCTTGAATCTCCCAAACAACACGTGGTAACTCAAAAAGATTAGGTGTGTCATGTACGTCTGAACGTGTAGCCTCAAAAGAGAACCCACAGGAGAATTTTCTTTGGTCAAATTTGTCAGAAAACCACGTATTAAGGAAATCCCGCATCGGGCGAAATTATCTTGTTTTTCCTAATCAACAGGTTGTAACTCGAAAAGCTTTGGTGTTGCGTGTATGTCTAAGCATGTAGCCTCCAAAGAGAATGCACAGGATAGTTTTCTCTCGAAAGAATATGTAAGAATACCATGTGATAAGGAAATACAGTGTTGCAGAGTAAAGACAAATACGTACTTATTGGAAACACTTTACGAGAAGAAATAACGCATCATGCAAAATTAGCTTGTATCTCCTAAACAACACCCTGTAACTCGAAAAGATTTGGTGTGGCGTGTACGTCTAAACGTGTAGCCTCAAAGAGAACCCACAGGAGATTTTTCTTTCGTCAAAATTTGTCAAAAACCACGTTTTAAGGAAATCCCGCATCGTGCATAATTATCTTGTTTTTCCTAAACAACATGTTGAAACTCGAAAAGCTTTGGTGTTGCGTGTATGTCTAAGCCTGTAGCCTTAAAAGGGAACGCACAGGAGATTTTTTTCCCGAAAGAATATGTAGGAATACCACGTTATAAGGAAATACAGTGTTGCAGAGTAAAGACAAATACATACTTATTGGAAACACTTAAACTTTACGAGTAGAAATAACACATAGTACAAAATTAGCTTGTATCTCCTAAACAACACGTTATAACTCGAAAGGATTTGGTGTGGCTTGTACGTCTAAACGTGTACCCTCAAAAGAGATCCCACAGGAGAATTTTCTTTCGTCAAAATTTGTCAGATAACCACGTTTTAAGGAAATCCCGCATCATGCGAAATTATCTTGTTTTTCCTAAACAACACGTTGTAACTCGAAAAGCTTTGGTTTTGCGTGTATGTCTAAGCATGTAGCCTCCAAAGAGAACGCAGAGGAGAGTTTTCTCTCGAAAGAATATGTAACAATACCACGTTATAAGGAAATACAGTGTTGCAGAGTAAAGGCAAATACATACGTATTGGAAACACTTAGACTTTACGAAAAGAAATAACGCATCGTAAAAAAATTAGCTTGTATCTCCTAAACAACACGTTGAAACTCAAAAAGATTTGGTGTGGCGTGTACATCTAAATGTGTAGCCTCAAAAGAGAACCCACAGGAGAATTTTCTTTCTTCAAAATTTGTCAGAAAACCACGTTTTAAGGAAATCCCGCATCGTGGGAAATTATCTTGTTCTTCCTAAACAACACGTTGTAACTCGAAAAACTTTGGTGTTGCGTATATGTCTAAGCGTGTAGCCTCAAATGAGAACGCACAGGAGAGTTTTCTCTTGAAAGAATATGTAAGAATACCACGTTATAAGGAAATACAGTGTTGCAGAATAAAGACATATACTTATTTATTGGAAAAACTTTAGGAGAAGAAATAACGCATCGTACAAAATTAGCTTGTATCTCCTAAACAACACGTTGTAACTTAAAAAGATTTGGTGTGGCCTGTACGTCTAAACGTGTAGCCTCAAAAGAGAACCCATAGAGGAATTTTCCTTGGTCAAAATTTGTCAGAAAACCACTTATTAAGGAAATCACGCATCGTGCATAATTATCTTCTTTTTCCTAAACAACACGTTTTAACTCGAAAAGCTTTGGTGTTGCGTGTATGTCTAAGTGCGTAGCCTCAAAGGGGAACGCCCAGGAGAGTTTTCTCTCGAAAGAATATGTAAGAATACCAGGTTATAAGGAAATACATTGTTGCAGAGTATAGACAAATACGTACTTATTGGAAACACTTTACGAGAAGAAATAAAGCATCATGCAAAATTAGCTTGTATCTCCTAAACAACACGTTGTAACTGGAAAAGATTTGGTGTGCTGTGTACGTCTAAACGTGTAGCCTCAAAAGAGAACCCACAGGAGAGTTTTCTTTGGTCAAAATTTGTCAAAAACCACGTTTTACGGAAATCCCGCATCGTGCGAAAATATCTTGTTTTTCCTAAACAACACGTTGTAACTCGAAAAGCTTTGGTGTTGCGTGTATTTCTAAGCGTGTAGCCTCAAAAGAGAACGCACAGGAGAGTTTTCTCCCGAAAGAATATGTAGGAATATCACGTTATAAGGAAATACAGTGTTGCAGAGTAAAGACAAATACATACTTATTGGAAACACTTAAACTTTACGAGAAGAAATAACACATAGTACAAAATTAACTTGTATCTCCTAAACAACACGTTATAACTCGAAAGTATTTGGTGTGGCGTGTACTTCTAAATGTGTACCCTCAAAAGATTACCCACAGGAGAATTTTCTTTCATCAAAATTTGCCAGAAAACCACGTTTTAAGGAAATCCCGCATCATGCGAAATTATCTTGTTTTTCCTAAACAACACGTTGTAACTCGAAAAGCTTTGGTGTTGCGTGTATGTCTAAACGTGTAGCCTCCAAAGAGAAAGCACAGGAGAGTTTACTGTCGAAAGAATATGTAAGAATACCACGCAATAAGGAAATACAGTGTTAGAGAGTAAAGGCAAATACATACGTCTTGGAAACACTTAAACTTTACGAGAAGAAATAAGGCATCATAAAAAAATTAGCTTGTATCTCCTAAACAACACGTTGTAACTCAAAAAGATTTGGTTTGGTGTGTATATCTAAACGTGTAGCCTCAATGGAGAACCAACTGGAGAATTTTCTTTCGTCAAAATTTATCAGAAAACCACGTTTTAAGGAAATCCCGCATCGTGGGAAATTATCTTGTTCTTCCTAAACAACACATTGTAACTAGAAAAGCTTTGGTGTTGCGTGTATGTCTAAGCGTGTAGCCTCAAATGAGAATGCACAGGAGAGTTTTCTCTCGAAAGAATATGTAAGAATACCACATTATACGGAAATACAGTGTTGTAGAGTAAAGACATATTCTTACTTATTAGAAAAACTTTACGAGAAGAAATAAGGCATCATAAAAAATTATTTTGTATCTACTAAACAACACGTTGTAACTCAAAAATATTTGGTGTGGTGTGTATGTCTAAACGTGTACCCTCAATAGAGAAGCCACAGAATTTTCTTTCGTCAAAATTTGTCAGAAAACCACGTTTTAAGGAAATCCCGCATCGTGGGAAATTATCTTGTTCTTCCTAAACAACACATTGTAACTCGAAAAGCTTTGGTGTTGCGTGTATGTCTAACGTGTAGCCTCAAATGAGAACGTACAGGAGAGTTTTCTCTCCAAAGAATATGTAAGAATACCACGTTATAAGGAAATACAGTGTTGCAGAGTAAAGACATATTCTTACTTATTAGAAAACTTTATGAGAAGAAATAACCTATCGTACAAAATTAGCTTGTATCTCCTAAACAACACGTTGTAACTTAAAAAGATTAGGTGTAGCGTGTACGTCTAAACGTGTAGCCTCAAAAGAGAACCCATAGAGGAATTTTCCTTGGTCAAAATTTTTCAGAAAACCACTTATTAAGGAAATCCCGCATCGCGCGAAAATATATTGTTTTTCCTAAACAATATTCTCTCGAAAGAATATGTAAGAATACCATGTTATAAGGAAATACAGTGTTGCAGACTAAAGGCAAATATGTACATATTGGAAACACTTTACGAGAAGAAATAACGCATTGTACAAAATTAGCTTGTGTCTCCTAAACAACATGTTGTAACTTGAAAGGATTTGGTGTGGCGTGTACGTCTAAACGTGTAGCCTCAAAACAGAACCCACAGGACAATTTTCTTTCGTCAAAAATTTTCAGAAATCCACGTTTTAAGGAAATCCCGCATTGTGCGAAATTATCTTGTTTTTCCTATACAACACATTATAACTCGAATAGCTTTGGTGTTGCGTGTATGTCTAAGGGTGTAGCCTCAAAAGAGAACACACAGGAGAGTTTTTTCTCGAAAGAATATGTAAGAATATCACGTTATAAGGGAATACAGTGTTGCAGAGTAAAGACAAAAACGTATGTATTGGAAACCCATAAACTTTATGAGATGAAATAAAGCATCGTACAAAATTAGCTTGTATCTCCTAAACAACAAGTGGTAACTCGAAAAGATTTGGTGTGGCGTGTATGTCTAAACGTGTAGCCTCAAAAGAGAACCCACAGGACAATTTTCTTTCATCAAATTTTGTCAGAAAACCACGTTTAAAGGAAATCCCGCATCGTGAGAAATTATCTAGTTCTTCCTAAACAACATGTTTTAACTCGAAAAACTTTGGTGTTGGGTGTATGTCTAAGCATGTAGCCCCAAAAGAGAACGCAGAGGAGAGTTTTCTCTCAAAAGAATATGTAAGAATGCCACGTTATAAGTAAATACAGTGTTGCAGAGTAGAGACAAATACTTATTTATTGGAAAAACTTTACAAGAAGAAATAACGCATCATACAAAATTAGCTTGTATCGCCTAAACAACACGTTGTAACTTAAAAAGATTTGGAGTGGCCTGTACGTCTAAACGTGTAGTCTCAAAAGAGAACCCATAGGAGAATTTTCTTTGGTCAAAATATGTCAGAAAACCACGTATTAAGGAAATCCCTCATTGTGCGAAATTATCTTGTTTTTCCTAAACAACACGTTGTAACGCGAAAAGCTTTGGTGTTGCGTGTATGTCTAAGCGTGTAGCCTCAAAAGAGGATGCACAGGAGAGTTTTCTCTCGAAAGAATATGTAAGAATACCACGTTATAAGGAAATACAGTGTTGCAGACTAAAGGCAAATACGTACGTATTGGAAACACTTTACTAGAAGAAATAACGCATCTTACAAAATTAGCTTGTATCTCCTAAACAACACGTTGTAACTCGAAAAGATTTGGTGTGGCGTGTACGTCTAAACGTGTAGCCTCAAAAGAAAACCCATAGGAGAATTTTCTTTCGTCAAAATTTTTCAGAAACCACGTTTTAAGTAAATCCCGCATCGTGTGAAATTATCTTGTTTTTCCTAAACATCACATTGTAACTCGAAAAGCTTTGGTGTTGCGTGTATGTCTAAGTGTGTAGCCTCAAAGAAGAACGCACAGGAGAGTTTTCTCTCGAAAGAATATGTAAGAATACCACGTTACAAAGAAATACAGTGTTGCAGAGTAAAGACAAATACGTATGTATTGGAAACCCATAAACTTTACGAGATGAAATAAAGCATCGTACAAAATTAGCTTGTATCTCCTAAACAACACGTTGTAACTCGAAAAGATTTGGTGTGGCATGTACGTCTAAACATGTAGCCTCAAAAGAGAACCCACAGGACACTTTTCTTTCATCAAATTTTGTCAGAAAACCACGTTTTAAGGAAATCACGCAACTTGAGAAATTATCTAGTTCTTCCTAAACAACACGTTTTAACTCGAAAAGCTTTGGTGTTGGGTGTATGTCTAAGCATGTAGCCCCAAAAGAGAACGCAGAGGAGAGTTTTCACTCGAAAGAATATGTAAGAATGCCACGTTATAAGGAAATACAGTGTTGCAGAGTAAAGACAAATATTTATTGGAAAAACTTTACAAGAAGAAATAACGCATCGTACAAAATTAGCTTGTATCGCCTAAACAACACGTTGTAACTTAAAAAGATTTGGAGTGGCCTGTACGTCTAAACGTGTAGTCTCAAAAGAGAACCCATAGGAGAATTTTCTTTGGTCAAAATATGTCAGAAAACCACGTATTAAGGAAATCCCTCATTGTGCGAAATTATCTTGTTTTTCCTAAACAACACGTTGTAACGCGAAAAGCATTGGTGTTGCGTGTATGTCTAAGCGTGTAGCCTCAAAAGAGGATGCACAGGAGAGTTTTTTCTCGAAAGAATATGTAAGAACACCACGTTATTAGAAAATACAGTGTTGCAGACTAAAGGCAAATACGTACGTATTGGAAACACTTTACTAGAAGAAATAACGCATCGTACAAAATTAGCTTGTATCTCCTAAACAACACGTTGTAACTCAAAAAGATTTGGTGTGGCGTGTACGTCTAAACGTGTAGCCTCAAAAGGGAACCCACAGGACAATTTTCTTTCGTCAAAATTTTTCAGAAACCACGTTTTAAGTAAATCCCGCATCGTGTGAAATTATCTTGTTTTTCCTAAACATCACATTGTAACTCGAAAAGCTTTGGTGTTGCGTGTATGTCTAAGTGTGTAGCCTCAAAGGAGAACGCACAGGAGAGTTTTCTCTCGAAAGAATATGTAAGAATACCACGTTATAACGAAATACAGTGTTGCAGAGTAAAGACAAATACGTATGTATTGGAAACGCATAAACTTTACGAGATGAAATAAAGCATCGTACAAAATTAGCTTGTATCTCCTAAACAACACGTTGTAACTCGAAAAGATTTGGTGTGCCTTGTACGTCTAAACGTGTAGCCTCAAAAGAGAACCCACAGGACAATTTTCTTTCGTCAAAATTTGTCAGAAAATCACGTTTTAAGGAAATCCCGCATCGTGAGAAATTATCTTGTTCTTCCTAAACAACACGTTTTAACTCGAAAAGCTTTGGTGTTGGGTGTATGTCTAAGCGTGTAGCCCCAAAAGAGAACGCAGAGGAGAGTATTCTCTCGAAAGAATATGTAAGAATACCATGTTATAAGGAAATACAGTGTTGCAGAGTTAAGACAAATACTTACTTATTGGAAAAACTTTACGAGAAGAAGTAACGCATCGTACAAAATTAGCTTGTATCTCCTAAACAACACGTTGTAACTTAAAAAGATTTGGTGTGGCCTGTACGTCTAAACGTTTAGTCTCAAAAGAGAACCCATAGGAGAATTTTCTTTGGTCAAAATTTGTCAGAAAACCACGTATTAAGGAAATTCCTCATCGTGCGAAATTATCTAGTTTTTCCTAAAAAACACGTTGTAACTCGAAAAGCTTTGGTGTTGCGTGTATGTCTAAGTGTGTAGCCTCAAAAGAGGATGCACAGGAGAGTTTTCTCTCGAAAGAATATGTAAGAATACCACGTTATAACGAAATACAGTGTTGCAGACTAAAGGCAAATACATATGTATTGGAAACACTTTACGAGAAGAAATAACGCATCATACAAAATTAGCTTGTATCTCCTAAACAACACGTTGTAACTCTAAAAGATTTGGTGTGGCGTGTACGTCTAAACGTGTAGCCTCAAAAGAGAACCCACAGGAGAATTTTCTTTTGTCAAAATTTGTCAGAAAACCACTTATTAAGGAAATCCTGCATCGTGCGAAACTGTGTTGTTTTTCCTAATCAACACATTGTAACTCGAAAATCTTTGCTGTTGTGTGTATGTGTAAGCATGTAGCCTCAAAGGTGACCGCACAGGAGAGATTTCTCTCGAACGAGTATGTAAGAATACCACGTTATAAGGAAATACATTGTGGCAAATTAAAGATAAATACATACCTTTTGGAAACACTTAAAATTTACAAGAAGATATAAAGCATCATAAAAAATTAGCTTGTATCTCCTAAACAACACGTTGTAACTCGAAAAGATTTGGTGTGGCGTGTACGTCTAAACGTGGAGCCTCAAATGAAAACCCACAGGAGAATTTTCTTTCGTCAAAATTTTTCAGAAAACCACGTTTTAGGGAAATCCAGCATCGTGCGAATTATCTTGTTTTTCCTAAACAACACGTTGTAACTCGAAAAGCTTTAGTAGTGCGTGTATATCTAAGCATGTAGCCTCGAAAGAGAACGCACAGGAGAGTTTTCTATCGAAAGAATATGTAAGAATACCACGTTGTAAGGAAATACAGTGTTGCAGAGTAAAGACATATAAGAATGTATTAGAAACCCATAAACTTTACGAGATGAAATAAAGCATCGTACAAAATTAGCTTGTATCTCCTAAACAACTCGTTGTAACTCGAAAAGATTTGGTGTGGCCTGTACATCTAAACGTGTAGCCTCAAAAGAGAACCCACAGGACAATTTCCTTTTGTCAAAATTTTTCAGAAAACCACGTTTTAAGGAAATCCCGGATCGTGAGAAATTATCTAGTTCTTCCTAAACAACACATTTTAACTCGCAAAGCTTTGATGTTGGGTGTATGTCTAAGTATGTAGCCCCAAAAGAGAATGCACAGGAGAGTTTTCTCTCGAAAGAATATGTAAGAATACCACGTTATAAGGAAATACAGTGTTGCAATAACGTGGTATTCTTACATATTCTTTCGAGAGAAAACTCTCCTGGGCATTCTCCTTTGAGGTTACAGGCTTAGACATACACGCAACACCAAAGCTTTTCGAGTTAAAATGTTTTGTTTAGGAAAAACAAGATAATTTCGCACGATGCGGAATTTCCTTAATACGTGGTTTTCTGACAAATTTTGACCAAAGAAAATTCTCCTATGGGTTCTCTTTTGAGGCTACACGTTTAGACGTACAGGCCACACCAAATCTTTTTAAGTTACAACGTGTTGTTTGGGAGATACAAGCTATTTTTGTACGATGCGTTATTTCTTCTCTTAAGTTTAAGTTTTTCCAATAAGTACGTATTTGTCTTTACTCTGCAACACTGTATTTCCTTATAACGTGGTATTCTTACATATTCTTTCGAAAGAAAACTCTCCTGGGCATTCTCCTTTGAGGTTACAGGCTTAGACATACACGCAACACCAAAGCTTTTCGAGTTAAAACGTTTTGTTTAGGAAAAACAAGATAATTTCGCACGATGCGGAATTTCCTTAATACGTGGTTTTCTGACAAATTTTGACCAAAGAAAATTCTCCTATGGGTTCTCTTTTGAGGCTACACGTTTAGACGTACAGGCCACACCAAATCTTTTTAAGTTACAACGTGTTGTTTGGGAGATACAAGCTAATTTTGTACGATGCGTTATTTCTTCTCTTAAGTTTAAGTTTTTCCAATAAGTACGTATTTGTCTTTACTCTGCAACACTGTATTTCCTTATAACGTGGTATTCTTACATATTCTTTCGAGAGAAAACTCTCCTGTGCATTCTCTTTTGAGGCTACACGCTTAGACATACACGTAACACCAAAGCTTTTCGAGTTAAAACGTTTTGTTTAAGAAAAACAAGATAATTTCGCAGAATGCGGGATTTCCTTAAAACGTGGTTTTCTGACAAATTTTGACGAAAGAAAATTTTCCTGTGGGTAATCTTTTGAGGCTACACGTTTAGACATACACACCACACCAAATCTTTTCGAGTTATAATGTGTTGTTTAGGAGATATAAACTAATTTTGTAAGATGCCTTATTTCTTCTCGTAAGGTTTAAGTTTTTCCAATAAGTACGTATTTGTCTTTACTCTGCAACACTGTATTTCCGTATAACGTGGTATTCTTACATATTCTTTCGAGAGAAAACTCTCCTGTGTGTTCTCTTTTGAGGCTACACGCTTAGACATACACGCAACACGAAAGCTTTTCGAGTTAAAACGTTTGGTTTAGGAAAAACAAGATAATATCTCACTATGAGGGATTTCCTTAATACATGGTTTTCTGACAAATTTTGACCAAAGAAAATTCTCCTATGGGTTCTCTTTTCAGGCTACACGTTTAGACGTACAGGCCACACCAAATCTTTTTATGTTACAACGTGTTGTTTAGGAGATACAAGCTAATTTCTTACGATGCGTTATTTCTTCTCGTAAAGTTTTTCCAAGACGTAAGTATTTGTCTTTACTCTGCAACACTGTATTTCCTAATAACGTGGTATTCTTACATATTCTTTCGAGAAAAAACTCTCCTTTGCGTTCTCTTTTGAGGCTACATGCTTAGACATACACGCAACACCAAAGCTTTTCGAGTTACAACGTGTTGTTTAGGAAAAACAAGATATTTTTACACGATGCGGGATTTCCTTAAAACGTGGTTTTCTGACAAATTTTGACGAAAGAAAATACTCCTGTCGGTTCTCTTTTGAGGCTACACATTTAGACGTACACGCCACACCAAATCTTTTCGAGTTACAACGTGTTGTTTAGGAGCAACAAGGTAATTTTTCTACGATGCGTTATTTCTTCTCATAAAGTTTAAGTGTTTCCATTACGTACATATTTGCCTTTACTCTGCAACACTGTATTTCCTTATAACGTGGTATTCTTGCATATTCTTTCGAGAGAAAACTCTCCTGTGCGTTCTCCTTTGAGGCTACATGCTTAGACATTCACGCAACACCAAAGCTTTTCGATTTACAACGTGTTGTTTAGGAAAAACAAGATAATTTCGCATGATGCGGGATTTCCTTAAAACGTGGTTTTCTGACAAATTTTGACGAAATAAAACTCTCCTGTGGGTACTCTTTTGAGGCTACACGTTTAGCCGTACAAGCCACACCAAATCTTTTCAAGTTACAACGTGTTGTTTAGGAGATACAAGCTAATTTTGTACGATGCGTTATTTCTTCTCGTAAAGTTTAAGTTTTTCCAATAAGTACGTATTTGTCTTTACTCTGCAACACTGTATTTCCTTATAACGTGGTATTCTTACATATTCTTTCGAGAGAAAACTCTCCTGTGCGTTCTCTTTTGAGGCTACACGATTAGACATACACGCAACACCAAAGCATTTCGAGTTAAAACGTTTTGTTTAGGAAAAACAAGATAATTTCGCACGATGCAGGATTTCCTTAATACGTGGTTTTCTGACAAATTTTGACCAAAGAAAATTCTCCTATGGCTTCTTTTTTCAGGCTACACGTTTAGACGTACAGGCCACACCAAATCTTTTTAAGTTGCAACGTGTTGTTTAGTAGATACAAGCTAATTTTGTACGATGCGTTATTTCTTCTCTAAAGTTTTTCCAATACATAAGTATTTGTCTTTACTCTGCAACACTGTATTTCCTAATAACGTGGTATTCTTACATATTCTTTCGAGAAAAAACTCTCCTTTGCGTTCTCCTTTGAGGCTACACGCTTACACATACACGCAACACCAAAGCTTTTCGAGTTACAACGTGTTGTTTAGGAGATACAAGCTAATTTCTTACGATGCGTTATTTCTTCTCCTAAAGTTTTTCCAAGACGTAAGTATTTGTCTTTACTCTGCAACACTGTATTTCCTAATAACGTGGTATTCTTACATATTCTTTCGAGAAAAAACTCTCCTTTGCGTTCTCTTTTGAGGCTACACCCTTAGACATACACGCAACACCAAAGCTTTTCGAGTTACAACGTGTTTTTTAGGAAAAACAAGATAATTTCACACGATGCGGGATTTCCTTAAAACGTGGTTTTCTGACAAATTTTGACGAAAGAAAATTATCCTGTGGGTTCTCTTTTTAGGCTACACGTTTAGACGTACACACCACACCAAATCTTTTCGAGTTATAACGTGTTGTTTAGGAGATACAAACTAATTTTGTAAGATGCCTTATTTCTTCTCGTAAAGTTTAAGTTTTTCCAATAAGTACATATTTGTCTTTACTCTGGAACACTGTATTTCCTTATAACGTGGTATTCTTACATATTCTTTCGAGAGAAAACTCTCCTGTGCGTTCTCTTTTGAGGCTATACGCTTTGACATACACGCAACACCAAAGTTTTTCGAGTTACAATGTGTTGTTTAGGAAAAACAAGATAATTTAGCATGATGCGGGATTTCCTTAAAACGTGGTTTTCTGACAAATTTTGACGAAAGAAAATACTCCTGTGGGTTCTCTTTTGAGGCTACACATTTAGACGTGCCCGAGACACTAAATCTTGTCGAGTTACAACGTGTTGTTTAGGAGATACAAGTTAAGTTTTTTACGATGCATTATTTCTTCTCATAAAGTTTAAGTGTTTCCATTATGTAAAAATTTGGCTTTACTCTGCAACACTGTATTTCTTTATAACGAGGTATTCTTCCATATTCTTTTGAGAGAAAACTCTCCTGTGCGGTCTCCTTTGAGGCTACATGCTTAGACATACACTCAACTCCAAAGCTTTTCGAGTTACAACATGTTGTTTAGGAAAAACAACATAATTTCGCACGATGCGGGATTTCCTTAAAACGTGGTTTTCTGACAAAGTTTGACCAAATAAAACTCTCCTGTGTGTACTCTTTTGAGGCTACACGTTTAGACGTACACGCCACACCAAATCTTTTCGAGTTACAACCTGTTGTTTAGGAGATACAAGCTAATTTTTTACGATGCGTTATTTCTTCTCGTAAAGTGTTTCCAATAAGTACGTATTTGTCTTTACTCTGCAACACGGTATTTCCTTAATACGTGGTATTCTTACATATTCTTTCGAGAGAAAACTCTCCTGTGCGTTCTCTTTTGAGGGTACTCGCTTAAACATACACGCAACACCAAAGCTTTTCGAGTTACAATGTGTTGTTTATGAAGAACAAGATAATTTCTCACGATGCGGGATTTCCTTAAAACGTGGTTTTCTGACAAATTTTGACGAACGAAAATTGTCCTGTGGTTCTCTTTTGAGGCTACACCTTTAGACGTACACGCCACACCAAATCGTTTCGAGTTACAACGTGTTGTTTAGGAGATACAAGCTAATTTTGTACGATGCTTTATTTCATCTCGTAAAGTTTAAGGGTTTCCAATACGTAAGTATTTGTCTTTATTCTGCAACACTGTACTTCCTTATAACGTGGTATTCTCACATATTCTTTCGAGAGAAAACTCTCCTGTGTGTTCTCTTTTGAGGCTACACGCTTAGACATACACGCATCACCAAAGATTTTCGAGTTACTACGTGTTGTTTAGGAAAACAAGATAATTTCGCAAGATGCGGGATTTCCTTAAAACGTGGTTTTCTGACAAATTTTGACGAAATAAAACTCTACTGTGGGTACTCTTTTGAGGCTACACGTTTAGACGTGCACCCCACACCAAATCTTTTCGAGTTACAACTAGTTGTTTAGGACATACAAGCTAATTTTGCCAGATGCGTTATTTCTCTCATAAAGTGTTTCCAATACGTACGTATTTGTCTTTACTCTGCAACACTGTATTTCCTTATAACGTGGTATCCTTACATATTCTTTCGAGAGAAAACTCTCCTGTGCGTTCTCTTTTGAGGCTACACGCTTAGACATACACGCAACACCAAAGCTTTCGAGTTACAACGTGTTGTTTAGGAAAAACAAGATAATTTCGCAAGATGCGGGATTTCCTTAAAACGTGGTTTTCTGGCAAATTTTGACGAAAGAAAATTATCCTGTGGGTTCTCTTTTGAGGCTACAAGTTTAGACATACACACCACACCAAATCTTTTCAAGTTATAACGTGTTGTTTAGGAGATACAAACTAATTTTGTAAGATGCCTTATTTCTTCTCGTAAAGTTTAAGTTTTTCCAATAAGTACGTATTTGTCTTTACTCTGCAACACTGTATTTCCTTATAACGTGGTATTCTTACATATTCTTCCGAGAGAAAACTCTCCTGGGCATTCTCCTTTGAGGTTACAGGCTTAGACATACACGCAACACCAAAGCTTTTCGAGTTAAAACGTTTTGTTTAGGAAAAACAAGATAATTTCGCACGATGCGGAATTTCCTTAATACGTGGTTTTCTGACAAATTTTGACCAAAGAAAATTCTCCTATGGGTTCTCTTTTGAGGCTACACGTTTAGACGTACAGGCCACACCAAATCTTTTTAAGTTACAACGTGTTGTTTAGGAGATACAAGCTAATTTTGTACGATGCGTTATTTCTTCTCTTAAGTTTAAGTTTTTCCAATAAGTATGTATTTGTCTTTACTCTGCACCACTGTATTTCCTTATAACGTTGTATTCTTACATATTCTTTCGAGAGAAAACTCTCCTGTGCGTTCTCTTTTGAGGCTACACGCTTAGACATACACGCAACACCAAAGCTTTTCGAGTTAAAACGTTTTGTTTAAGAAAAACAAGATAATTTCGCAGAATGCGGGATTTCCTTAAAACGTGGTTTTCTGACAAATTTTGACGAAAGAAAATTTTCCTGTGGGTTCTCTTTTGAGGCTACACGTTTAGACATACACACCACACCAAATCTTTTCGAGTTATAATGTGTTGTTTAGGAGATACAAACTAATTTTTTAAGATGCCTTATTTCTTCTCGTAAGGTTTAAGTTTTTCCAATAAGTACTTTTTTGTCTTTACTGTGCAACACTGTATTTCCTTATAACGTGGTATTCTTACATATTCTTTCGAGAGAAAACTCTCCTGTGCGTTCTCTTTTGAGGCTACACGCTTACACATACACGCAACACCAAAGCTTTTCGAGTTAAAACGTTTGGTTTAGAAAAAAACAAGATAATTTTGCACTATGCGGGATTTCCTTAATACGTGGTTTTCTGACAAATTTTGACCAAAGAAAATTCTCCTATGGCTTCTTTTTCAGGCTACACGTTTAGACGTACAGGCCACACCAAATCTTTTTAAGTTGCAACGTGTTGTTTAGTAGATACAAGCTAATTTTGTACGATGCGTTATTTCTTCTCGTAAAGTTTTTCCAATACATAAGTATTTTTCTTTACTCTGCAACACTGTATTTCTTAATAACGTGGTATTCTTACATATTCCTTCGAGAAAAAACTCTCCTTTGCGTTCTCCTTTGAGGCTACACGCTTACACATACACGCAACACCAAAGCTTTTCGAGTTACAACGTGTTGTTTAGGAGATACAAGCTAATTTCTTACGATGCATTATTTCTTCTCGTAAAGTTTTTCCAAGACGTAAGTATTTGTCTTTACTCTGCAACACTGTATTTCCTAATAACGTGGTATTCTTACATATTATTTCGAGAAAAAACTCTCCTTTGCGTTCTCTTTTGAGGCTACATGCTTAGACATACACGCAACACCAAAGCTTTTCGAGTTACAACGTGTTGTTTAGGAAAAACAAGATAATTTCGCACGATGCGGGATTTCCTCAAAACGTGGTTTTCTGACAAATTTTGACGAAAGAAAATACTCCTGTGGGTTCTCTTTTGAGGCTACACATTTAGACGTACATGCCACACCAAATCATTTCGAGTTACAACGTGTTGTTTAGGAGAAACAAGCTAATTTTTTACGATGCGTTATTTCTTCTCATAAAGTTTTAGTGTTTCCATTACGTACATATTTGCCTTTACTCTGCAACACTGTATTTCCTTATAACGTGGTATTCTTGCATATTCTTTCGAGAGAAAACTCTCCTGTGCGTTCTCCTTTGAGGCTACATGCTTAGACATTCACGCAACACCAAAGCTTTTCGATTTACAACGTGTTGTTTAGGAAAAACAAGATAATTCCGCAAGATGCGGGATTTCCTTAAAACGTGGTTTTCTGACAAATTTTGACGAAATAAAACTCTCCTGTGGGTACTCTTTTGAGGCTACACGTTTAGACGTGCACCCCACACCAAATCTTTTCGAGTTACAACGAGTTGTTTAGGACATACAAGCCAATTTTGCCAGATGCGTTATTTCTCTCATAAAGTGTTTCCAATAAGTACGTATTTGTCTTTACTCTGCAACACTGTATTTCCTTATAACGTGGTATCCTTACATATTCTTTCGAGAGAAAACTCTCCTGTGCGTTCTCTTTTGAGGCTACACGCTTAGACATACACGCAACACCAAAGCTTTCGAGTTACAACGTGTTGTTTAGGAAAAACAAGATAATTTCGCAAGATGCGGGATTTCCTTAAAACGTGGTTTTCTGGCAAATTTTGACGAAAGAAAATTATCCTGTGGGTTCTCTTTTGAGGCTACAAGTTTAGACGTACACACCACACCAAATCTTTTCAAGTTATAACGTGTTGTTTAGGAGATACAAACTAATTTTGTAAGATGCCTTATTTCTTCTCGTAAAGTTTAAGTTTTTCCAATAAGTACGTATTTGTCTTTACTCTGCAACACTCTATTTCCTTTAACGTGGTATTCTTACATATTCTTTCGAGAGAAAACTCTCCTGGGCATTTTCCTTTGAGGTTACAGGCTTAGACATACACGCAACTCCAAAGCTTTTCGAGTTAAAACGTTTTGTTTAGGAAAAACAAGATAATTTCGCACGATACGGAATTTCCTTAATACGTGGTTTTCTGACAAATTTTGACCAAAGAAAATTCTCCTATGGGTTCTCTTTTGAGGCTACACGTTTAGACGTACAGGCCACACCAAATCTTTTTAAGTTACAACGTGTTCTTTAGGAGATACAAGCTAATTTTGTACGATGCGTTATTTCTTCTCTTAAGTTTAAGTTTTTCCAATAAGTAAGTATTTCTCTTTACTCTGCAACACTGTATTTCCTTATAACGTGGTATCCTTACATATTCTTTCGAGAGAAAACTCTCCTGTGCGTTCTCTTTTGGGGCTACACGCTTAGACATACACGCAACACCAAAGCTTTCGAGTTACAACGTGTTGTTTAGGAAAAACAAGATAATTTCGCAAGATGCGGGATTTCCTTAAAACGTGGTTTTCTGGCAAATTTTGACGAAAGAAAATTATCCTGTGGGTTCTCTTTTGAGGCTACAAGTTTAGACGTACACACCACACCAAATCTTTTCAAGTTGTAACGTGTTGTTTAGGAGATACAAACTAATTTTGTAAGATGCCTTATTTCTTCTCGTAAAGTTTAAGTTTTTCCAATAAGTACGTATTTGTCTTTACTCTGCAACACTCTATTTCCTTTAACGTGGTATTCTTACATATTCTTTCGAGAGAAAACTCTCCTGGGCATTCTCCTTTGAGGTTACAGGCTTAGACATACACGCAACACCAAAGCTTTTCGAGTTAAAACGTTTTGTTTAGGAAAAACAAGATAATTTCGCACGATACGGAATTTCCTTAATACGTGGTTTTCTGACAAATTTTGACCAAAGAAAATTCTCCTATGGGTTCTCTTTTGAGGCTACACGTTTAGACGTACAGGCCACACCAAATCTTTTTAAGTTACAACGTGTTGTTTAGGAGATACAAGCTAATTTTTTACGATGCGTTATTTCTTCTCGTAAAGTTTAAGTTTTTCCAATAAGTACGCATTTGTCTTTACTCTGCAACACTGTATTTCCTTATAACGTGGTATTCTTACATATTCTTTCGAGAGAAAACTCTCCTGAGCGTTCTCTTTTGAGGCTACACGCTTAGACATACACGCAACACCAAAGCATTTCGAGTTAAAACGTTTTGTTTAGGAAAAACAAGATAATTTCGCACGATGCAGGATTTCCTTAATACGTGGTTTTCTGACAAATTTTGACCAAAGAAAATTCTCCTATGGCTTCTTTTTTCAGGCTACACGTTTAGACGTACAGGCCACACCAAATCTTTTTAAGTTGCAACGTGTTGTTTAGTAGATACAAGCTAATTTTGTACGATGCGTTATTTCTTCTCTAAAGTTTTTCCAATACATAAGTATTTGTCTTTACTCTGCAACACTGTATTTCCTAATAACGTGGTATTCTTACATATTCTTTCGAGAAAAAACTCTCCTTTGCGTTCTCCTTTGAGGCTACACGCTTACACATACACGCAACACCAAAGCTTTTCGAGTTACAACGTGTTGTTTAGGAGATACAAGCTAATTTCTTACGATGCGTTATTTCTTCTCCTAAAGTTTTTCCAAGACGTAAGTATTTGTCTTTACTCTGCAACACTGTATTTCCTAATAACGTGGTATTCTTACATATTCTTTCGAGAAAAAACTCTCCTTTGCGTTCTCTTTTGAGGCTACACCCTTAGACATACACGCAACACCAAAGCTTTTTGAGTTACAACGTGTTGTTTAGGAAAAACAAGATAATTTCGCATGATGCGGGATTTCCTTAAAACGTGGTTTTCTGACAAATTTTGACGAAAGAAAATACTCCTGTGGGTTCTCTTTTGAGGCTACACATTTAGACGTACACGCCACACCAAATCTTTTCGAGTTACAACGTGTTGTTTAGGAGAAACAAGCTAATTTTTTTTACGATGCGTTATTTCTTCTCATAAAGTTTTAGTGTTTCCATTACGTACATATTTGCCTTTACTCTGCAACACTGTATTTCCTTATAACGTGGTATTCTTGCATATTCTTTCGAGAGAAAACTCTCCTGTGCGTTCTCCTTTGAGGCTACATGCTTAGACATTCACGCAACACCAGATCTTTTCGAGTTACAACGTGTTGTTTAGGAGATACAAGCTAATTTTTTTACGATGCGTTATTTCTTCTCATTAAGTTTAAGTGTTTCCATTACGTACATATTTGCCTTTACTCTGCAACACTGTATTTCCTTATAACGTGGTATTCTTGCATATTCTTTCGAGAGAAAACTCTCCTGTGCGTTCCCCTTTGAGGCTACATGCTTAGACATACACGCAACACCAAAGCTTTTCGAGTTACAACGTGTTTTTTAGGAAAAACAAGATAATTTCACACGATGCGGGATTTCCTTAAAACGTGGTTTTCTGACAAATTTTGACGAAAGAAAATTATCCTGTGGGTTCTCTTTTTAGGCTACACGTTTAGACGTACACACCACACCAAATCTTTTCGAGTTATAACGTGTTGTTTAGGAGATACAAACTAATTTTGTAAGATGCCTTATTTCTTCTCGTAAAGTTTAAGTTTTTCCAATAAGTACATATTTGACTTTACTCTGCAACACTGTATTTCCTTATAACGTGGTATTCTTACATATTCTTTCGAGAGAAAACTCTCCTGTGCGTTCTCTTTTGAGGCTATACGCTTTGACATACACGCAACACCAAAGTTTTTCGAGTTACAATGTGTTGTTTAGGAAAAACAAGATAATTTAGCATGATGCGGGATTTCCTTAAAACGTGGTTTTCTGACAAATTTTGACGAAAGAAAATACTCCTGTGGGTTCTCTTTTGAGGCTACACATTTAGACGTGCCCGAGACACTAAATCTTGTCGAGTTACAACGTGTTGTTTAGGAGATACAAGTTAAGTTTTTTACGATGCATTATTTCTTCTCATAAAGTTTAAGTGTTTCCATTATGTAAAAATTTGGCTTTACTCTGCAACACTGTATTTCTTTATAACGAGGTATTCTTCCATATTCTTTTGAGAGAAAACTCTCCTGTGCGGTCTCCTTTGAGGCTACATGCTTAGACATACACTCAACTCCAAAGCTTTTCGAGTTACAACATGTTGTTTAGGAAAAACAACATAATTTCGCACGATGCGGGATTTCCTTAAAACGTGGTTTTCTGACAAAGTTTGACCAAATAAAACTCTCCTGTGTGTACTCTTTTGAGGCTACACGTTTAGACGTACACGCCACACCAAATCTTTTCGAGTTACAACCTGTTGTTTAGGAGATACAAGCTAATTTTTTACGATGCGTTATTTCTTCTCGTAAAGTGTTTCCAATAAGTACGTATTTGTCTTTACTCTGCAACACGGTATTTCCTTAATACGTGGTATTCTTACATATTCTTTCGAGAGAAAACTCTCCTGTGCGTTCTCTTTTGAGGGTACTCGCTTAAACATACACGCAACACCAAAGCTTTTCGAGTTACAATGTGTTGTTTATGAAGAACAAGATAATTTCTCACGATGCGGGATTTCCTTAAAACGTGGTTTTCTGACAAATTTTGACGAACGAAAATTGTCCTGTGGTTCTCTTTTGAGGCTACACCTTTAGACGTACACGCCACACCAAATCGTTTCGAGTTACAACGTGTTGTTTAGGAGATACAAGCTAATTTTGTACGATGCTTTATTTCATCTCGTAAAGTTTAAGGGTTTCCAATACGTAAGTATTTGTCTTTATTCTGCAACACTGTACTTCCTTATAACGTGGTATTCTCACATATTCTTTCGAGAGAAAACTCTCCTGTGTGTTCTCTTTTGAGGCTACACGCTTAGACATACACGCATCACCAAAGATTTTCGAGTTACTACGTGTTGTTTAGGAAAACAAGATAATTTCGCAAGATGCGGGATTTCCTTAAAACGTGGTTTTCTGACAAATTTTGACGAAATAAAACTCTACTGTGGGTACTCTTTTGAGGCTACACGTTTAGACGTGCACCCCACACCAAATCTTTTCGAGTTACAACTAGTTGTTTAGGACATACAAGCTAATTTTGCCAGATGCGTTATTTCTCTCATAAAGTGTTTCCAATACGTACGTATTTGTCTTTACTCTGCAACACTGTATTTCCTTATAACGTGGTATCCTTACATATTCTTTCGAGAGAAAACTCTCCTGTGCGTTCTCTTTTGAGGCTACACGCTTAGACATACACGCAACACCAAAGCTTTCGAGTTACAACGTGTTGTTTAGGAAAAACAAGATAATTTCGCAAGATGCGGGATTTCCTTAAAACGTGGTTTTCTGGCAAATTTTGACGAAAGAAAATTATCCTGTGGGTTCTCTTTTGAGGCTACAAGTTTAGACATACACACCACACCAAATCTTTTCAAGTTATAACGTGTTGTTTAGGAGATACAAACTAATTTTGTAAGATGCCTTATTTCTTCTCGTAAAGTTTAAGTTTTCCCAATAAGTACGTATTTGTCTTTACTCTGCAACACTGTATTTCCTTATAACGTGGTATTCTTACATATTCTTTCGAGAGAAAACTCTCCTGGGCATTCTCCTTTGAGGTTACAGGCTTAGACATACACGCAACACCAAAGCTTTTCGAGTTAAAACGTTTTGTTTAGGAAAAACAAGATAATTTCGCACGATGCGGAATTTCCTTAATACGTGGTTTTCTGACAAATTTTGACCAAAGAAAATTCTCCTATGGGTTCTCTTTTGAGGCTACACGTTTAGACGTACAGGCCACACCAAATCTTTTTAAGTTACAACGTGTTGTTTAGGAGATACAAGCTAATTTTGTACGATGCGTTATTTCTTCTCTTAAGTTTAAGTTTTTCCAATAAGTATGTATTTGTCTTTACTCTGCACCACTGTATTTCCTTATAACGTTGTATTCTTACATATTCTTTCGAGAGAAAACTCTCCTGTGCGTTCTCTTTTGAGGCTACACGCTTAGACATACACGCAACACCAAAGCTTTTCGAGTTAAAACGTTTTGTTTAAGAAAAACAAGATAATTTCGCAGAATGCGGGATTTCCTTAAAACGTGGTTTTCTGACAAATTTTGACGAAAGAAAATTTTCCTGTGGGTTCTCTTTTGAGGCTACACGTTTAGACATACACACCACACCAAATCTTTTCGAGTTATAATTTGTTGTTTAGGAGATACAAACTAATTTTTTAAGATGCCTTATTTCTTCTCGTAAGGTTTAAGTTTTTCCAATAAGTACGTATTTGTCTTTACTGTGCAACACTGTATTTCCTTATAACGTGGTATTCTTACATATTCTTTCGAGAGAAAACTCTCCTGTGCGTTCTCTTTTGAGGCTACACGCTTACACATACACGCAACACCAAAGCTTTTCGAGTTAAAACGTTTGGTTTAGAAAAAAACAAGATAATTTCGCACTATGCGGGATTTCCTTAATACGTGGTTTTCTGACAAATTTTGACCAAAGAAAATTCTCCTATGGCTTCTTTTTCAGGCTACACGTTTAGACGTACAGGCCACACCAAATCTTTTTAAGTTGCAACGTGTTGTTTAGTAGATACAAGCTAATTTTGTACGATGCGTTATTTCTTCTCGTAAAGTTTTTCCAATACATAAGTATTTTTCTTTACTCTGCAACACTGTATTTCTTAATAACGTGGTATTCTTACATATTCCTTCGAGAAAAAACTCTCCTTTGCGTTCTCCTTTGAGGCTACACGCTTACACATACACGCAACACCAAAGCTTTTCGAGTTACAACGTGTTGTTTAGGAGATACAAGCTAATTTCTTACGATGCATTATTTCTTCTCGTAAAGTTTTTCCAAGACGTAAGTATTTGTCTTTACTCTGCAACACTGTATTTCCTAATAACATGGTATTCTTACATATTCTTTCGAGAAAAAACTCTCCTTTGCGTTCTCTTTTGAGGCTACATGCTTAGACATACACGCAACACCAAAGCTTTTCGAGTTACAACGTGTTGTTTAGGAAAAACAAGATAATTTCGCACGATGCGGGATTTCCTCAAAACGTGGTTTTCTGACAAATTTTGACGAAAGAAAATACTCCTGTGGGTTCTCTTTTGAGGCTACACATTTAGACGTACATGCCACACCAAATCATTTCGAGTTACAACGTGTTGTTTAGGAGAAACAAGCTAATTTTTTACGATGCGTTATTTCTTCTCATAAAGTTTTAGTGTTTCCATTACGTACATATTTGCCTTTACTCTGCAACACTGTATTTCCTTATAACGTGGTATTCTTGCATATTCTTTCGAGAGAAAACTCTCCTGTGCGTTCTCCTTTGAGGCTACATGCTTAGACATTCACGCAACACCAAAGCTTTTCGATTTACAACGTGTTGTTTAGGAAAAACAAGATAATTTCGCAAGATGCGGGATTTCCTTAAAACGTGGTTTTCTGACAAATTTTGACGAAATAAAACTCTCCTGTGGGTACTCTTTTGAGGCTACACGTTTAGACGTGCACCCCACACCAAATCTTTTCGAGTTACAACGAGTTGTTTAGGACATACAAGCCAATTTTGCCAGATGCGTTATTTCTCTCATAAAGTGTTTCCAATACGTACGTATTTGTCTTTACTCTGCAACACTGTATTTCCTTATAACGTGGTATCCTTACATATTCTTTCGAGAGAAAACTCTCCTGTGCGTTCTCTTTTGAGGCTACACGCTTAGACATACACGCAACACCAAAGCTTTCGAGTTACAACGTGTTGTTTAGGAAAAACAAGATAATTTCGCAAGATGCGGGATTTCCTTAAAACGTGGTTTTCTGGCAAATTTTGACGAAAGAAAATTATCCTGTGGGTTCTCTTTTGAGGCTACAAGTTTAGACGTACACACCACACCAAATCTTTTCAAGTTATAACGTGTTGTTTAGGAGATACAAACTAATTTTGTAAGATGCCTTATTTCTTCTCGTAAAGTTTAAGTTTTTCCAATAAGTACGTATTTGTCTTTACTCTGCAACACTCTATTTCCTTTAACGTGGTATTCTTACATATTCTTTCGAGAGAAAACTCTCCTGGGCATTCTCCTTTGAGGTTACAGGCTTAGACATACACGCAACACCAAAGCTTTTCGAGTTAAAACGTTTTGTTTAGGAAAAACAAGATAATTTCGCACGATACGGATTTTCCTTAATACGTGGTTTTCTGACAAATTTTGACCAAAGAAAATTCTCCTATGGGTTCTCTTTTGAGGCTACACATTTAGACGTACAGGCCACACCAAATCTTTTTAAGTTACAACGTGTTGTTTAGGAGATACAAGCTAATTTTTTACGATGCGTTATTTCTTCTCGTAATGTTTAAGTGTTTCCATTAGGTACATATTTGCCTTTACTCTGCAACACTGTATTTCCTTATAACGTGGTATTCTTGCATATTCTTTCGAGAGAAAACTCTCCTGTGCGTTCTGCTTTGAGGCTACATGCTTAGACATTCACGCAACACCAAAGCTTTTCGAGTTACAACGTGTTGTTTAGGAAAAACAAGATAATTTCGCAAGATGCGGGATTTCCTTAAAACGTGGTTTTCTGACAAATTTTGACGAAATAAAACTCTCCTGTGGGTACTCTTTTGAGGGTACACGTTTAGACGTACAAGCCACACCAAATCTTTTCAAGTTACAACGTGTTGTTTAGGAGATACAAGCTAATTTTGTACGATGCGTTATTTCTTCTCGTAAAGTTTAAGTTTTTCCAATATGTACATATTTGTCTTTACTCTGCAATACTGTATTTCCTTATAACGTGGTATTCTTACATATTCTTTCGAGAGAAAACTCTCCTGTGCGTTCTCTTTTGAGGCTACACGCTTAGACATACATGCAACACCAAAGCATTTCGAGTTAAAACGTTTTGTTTAGGAAAAACAAGATAATTTCGCACGATGCGGGATTTCCTTAATACGTGGTTTTCTGACAAATTTTGACCAAAGAAAATTCTCCTATGGCTTCTTTCTTCAGGCTACACGTTTAGACGTACAGGCCACACCAAATCTTTTTAAGTTGCAACGTGTTGTTTAGTAGATACAAGCTAATTTTGTACGATGCGTTATTTCTTCTCCTAAAGTTTTTCCAATACATAAGTATTTGTCTTTACTCTGCAACACTGTATTTCCTAATAACGTGGTATTCTTACATATTCTTTCGAGAAAAAACTCTCCTTTGCGTTCTCCTTTGAGGCTACACGCTTACACATACACGCAACACCAAAGCTTTTCGGGTTACAACGTGTTGTTTAGGAGATACAAGCTAATTTCTTACGATGCGTTATTTCTTCTCCTAAAGTTTTTCCAAGACGTAAGTATTTGTCTTTACTCTGCAACATTGTATTTCCTAATAACGTGGTATTCTTACATATTCTTTCGAGAAAAAACTCTCCTTTGCGTTCTCTTTTGAGGCTACACGCTTAGACATACACGCAACACCAAAGCTTTTCGAGTTACAACGTATTGTTTAGGAAAAACAAGATAATTTCGCACGATGCGGGATTTCCTTAAAACGTGGTTTTCTGACAAATTTTGACGAAAGAAAATACTCCTGTGGGTTCTCTTTTGAGGCTACACATTTAGACGTACACGCCACAGCAAATCTTTTCGAGTTACAACGTGTTGTTTAGGAGAAACAAGCTAATTTTTTTATGATGCGTTATTTCTTCTCATAAAGTTTAAGTGTTTCCATTACGTACATATTTGCCTTTACTCTGCAACACTGTATTTCCTTATAACGTGGTATTCTTGCATATTCTTTCGAGAGAAAACTCTCCTGTACGTTCTCCTTTGAGGCTACATGCTTAGACATTCACGCAACACCAAATCTTTTCGAGTTACAACGTGTTGTTTACGAGATACAAGCTAATATTTTTACGATGCGTTATTTCTTCTCATAAAGTTTAAGTGTTTCCATTACGTACATATTTGCCTTTACTCTGCAACACTGTATTTCCTTATAACGTGGTATTCTTGCTTATTCTTTCGAGAGAAAACTCTCCTGTGCGTTCCCCTTTGAGGCTACATGCTTAGACATACACGCAACACCAAAGCTTTCGAGTTACAACGTGTTTTTTAGGAAAAACAAGATAATTTCACATGATGCGGGATTTCCTTAAAACGTGGTTTTCTGACAAATTTTGACGAAAGAAAATTATCCTGTGGGTTCTCTTTTTAGGCTACACGTTTAGACGTACACACCACACCAAATCTTTTCGAGTTATAACGTGTTGTTTAGGAGATACAAACTAATTTTGTAAGATGCCTTATTTCTTCTCGTAAAGTTTAAGTTTTTCCAATATGTACGTATTTGTCTTTACTCTGCAACACTGTATTTCCTTATAACGTGGTATTCTTACACATTCTTTCGAGAGAAAACTCTCCTGTGCGTTCTCTTTTGAGGCTATACGCTTTGACATACACGCAACACCAAAGTTTTTCGAGTTACAATGTGTTGTTTAGGAAAAACAAGATAATTTATCATGATGCGGGATTTCCTTAAAACGTGGTTTTCTGACAAATTTTGACGAAAGAAAATACTCCTGTGGGTTCTCTTTTGAGGCTACACATTTAGACGTGCCCGAGACACTAAATCTTGTCGAGTTACAACGTGTTGTTTAGGAGATACAAGCTAATTTTTTTACGATGCATTATTTCTTCTCATAAAGTTTAAGTGTTTCCATTATGTAAATATTTGGCTTTACTCTGCAACACTGTATTTCCTTATAACGAGGTATTCTTGCATATTCTTTCGAGAGAAAACTCTCCTGTGCGGTCTCCTTTGAGGCTACATGCTTAGACATACACTCAACTCCAAAGCTTTTCGAGTTACAACATGTTGTTTAGGAAAAACAACATAATTTCGCACGATGCGGGATTTCCTTAAAACGTGGTTTTCTGACAAATTTTGACCAAATAAAACTCTCCTGTGTGTACTATTTTGAGGCTACACTTTTAGACGTACACGCCACACCAAATCTTTTCGAGTTACAACCTGTTGTTTAGGAGATACAAGCTAATTTTTTACGATGCGTTATTTCTTCTCGTAAAGTGTTTCCAATAAGTACGTATTTGTCTTTACTCTGCAACACGGTATTTCCTTAATACGTGGATTTCTTACATATTCTTTCGTGAGAAAACTCTCCTGTGCGTTCTCTTTTGAGGGTACACGCTTAAACATACACGCAACACCAAAGCTTTTCGAGTTACAATGTGTTGTTTATGAAGAACAAGATAATTTCTCACGATGCGGGATTTCCTTAAAACGTGGTTTTCTGACAAATTTTGACGAAAGAAAATTGTCCTGTGGTTCTCTTTTGAGGCTACACCTTTAGACGTACACGCCACACCAAACCTTTTCGAGTTACAACGTGTTGTTTAGGAGATACAAGCTAATTTTGTACGATGCTTTATTTCATCTCGTAAAGTTTAAGGGTTTCCAATACGTAAGTATTTGTCTTTATTCTGCAACACTGTACTTCCTTATAACGTGGTATTCTCACATATTCTTTCGAGAGAAAACTCTCCTGTGTGTTCTCTTTTGAGGCTACACGCTTAGTCATACATGCATCACCAAAGATTTTCGAGTTACTACGTGTTGTTTAGGAAAAACAAGATAATTTCGCACGATGCTGGATTTCCTTAAAACGTGCTTTTCTGAAACTTTGACGAAAGAAAATTCTCCTATGGGTTCTCTTTTGAGGCTACAAGTTTAGACGTACACGCCACACCAAATCTTTTCGAGTTACAAAGTGTTGTTTAGGAGATACGAGCTAATTTTGTACGATGCTGTATTTCATCTCGTAAAGTTTAAGGGTTTCCAATACGTACGTATTTTTCTTTACTCTGCAACACTGTATTTCCTTATAACGTGGTATTCTTACATATTCTTTTGAGAGAAAACTCCCCTGTGTGTTCTCTTTTAAGGCTACACGCTGAGACATACACGCAACACCAAAGGTTTTCGAGTTACAACGTGTTGTTTAGGAAAAACAAGATAATTTCGCACGATGTAGGATTTCCTTAATACGTGGTTTTGTGACAAATTTGACCAAAGAAAATTCTCCTGTGTGTTCTCTTTTTGAGGCTACACGTTTAGACGTACCTGCCACACCAAACATTTTCGAGTTACAACGTGTTGTTTAGGAGATACAAGCTATTTTTTTATGATGCGTTATTTCTTCACGTAAAGTGTTTCCAATACGTACATATTTGTCTTTACTCTGCAACACTGTATTTCCTTATAACCTGGTATTCTTACTTATTCTTTTGAGTGAAAACTCTCCTGTGTGTTCTCTTTTGAGGCTACACACTGAGACATACACGCAACACCCAAGCTTTTTGAGTTACAACGTGTTGTTTAGGAAACACAAGATAATTTCGCAGGATGCGGGATTTCGTTAAAACCTTGTTTTCTGACCAATTTTGACGAAAGAAAATTCTCCAGTGGGTTCTCTTTTGAGGCTAAACTTTTAGACATACACGCCAAACTAAATGTTTTCGAGTTTCCACTTGTTGTTTAGGAGATACAAGCTAATATTGTGTGATGCTTAATTTCTTCTCGTAATGTGTTTCCAATATGTACGTATTTGTCTTTACTCTGCAACACTGTATTTCCTTATAACGTTGAATTCTTACATGTTCTAATGAGAGAAAACTCTCCTGTGCATTCTCTTTTGAGGCTACACGCTTAGACATACACGCAACACCAAAGCTTTTCGAGTTACCACTTGTTGTTTAGGAAAAACGAGATAATTTCCCACGATGCGGTATTTCCTTAAAACGTGGTTTTCTGACAAATTTTGACGAAAGAAAATTCTCCTTTGTGTTCTCCTTTGAGGCTACACGTTTAGACATACACGCCAAACCAAATCTTTTCGACTTACCATGTGTTGTTTAGGAGATACAAGCTAATTTTGTTCGATGCGTATTTCTTCTCGTAAAATATTCCCAATATGTAAATATTTGTCTTTACTCTGAAACACTGTATTTCCTTATAACGTGGTATTCTTACATATTCTTTCGAGAGAAAACTATCTTGTGCGTTCCGTTTTGAGGCTACACACTTAGACATACAGGCAACACCAAAGCTTTTCGAGTTACAACGTGTTTTTAATGAATAAAAAGATAATTTCGCACGATGCGGGATTTATTTAAAACGTGCTTTTCTGAAAAATTTGACAAAGGAAAATTCTTCTGTGGGATTTCCTTTGAGGCTACACGTATAGACGTACACGTCACACCAAATCTTTTCGAGTTACAACGTGTTGTTTAGGGGATACAAGCTAATTTTGTACGATGCATTATTTCTTCTCGTAAAGTGTTTCCAATATGTACTTATTTGCCTTTAGTCTACAAAATTGTATTTCTTTATAACGTGGTATTCTTACATATTCCTTCGAGAGAAAACTCTCCTGTGCCTTCTCTTTTGAGGCTCCACGCTTAGACATACACGCAACACCAAAGCTTTTCGAGTTACAACATGTTATTTAGGAAAAAAAAGATGATTTCGCACGATGCGGGATTTCCTTAAAACGTGGTGTTCTGGAAAATTTTAACGAAAGAAAATTCTTCTCTGGGTTCTTTTTGAGGCTACACGTTTAGACGTACACGCCACACCAAATCTTTTCGAGTTACAACGTGTTGTTTAGGAGATACAAGCTAATTTTGTACGATGCTTTATTTAATCTCGTAAAGTTTAAGGGTTTCCAATACGTAAGTATTTGTCATTATTCTGCAACAGTGGACTTCCTTATAACGTGGTATTCTCACATATTCTTTCGAGAGAAAAGTCTCCTGTGTGTTCTCTTATGAGGCTACACGCTTAGACATACACGCAACACCAAAGCTTTTCGAGTTACAATGCGTTGTTTAGGAAAAACAAGATAATTTCGCACGATGCGGGATTTCCTTAATATGTGGTTTTCTGACAAATTTTGACCAAATAAAACTCTCCTGTGTGTACTCTTTTGAGGCTACACGTTTAGACGTACATGCCACACCAAATCCTTTCGAGTTACCACGTGTTGTTTAGGAGATACACGCCAATTTTGTACGATGCGTTATTTCTTCTCGTAAAGTGTTTCCAATATGTACGTATTTGTCTTTACTCTGCAACACTGTATTTCCTTATAACGTTGTATTCTTACATGTCTTTCGAGAGAAAACTCTCTTGTGCATTGTCCTTAGAGGAAACATGCTCAGTCATACACGCAACAACAAAGCTTTCAAGTTACAATGTGTTGTTTAGGAAAAACAAGATAATTTTGCACGATGCGGGATTTCCTTAAAACGTGGTTTTTTGACAAATTTTGACGAAAGAAAATTCTCCTGTGGTTTCTGTTTTGAGGCTACACGTGTAGACGTACAAGCCACACCAAATATTTTCGAGTTACAACGTGTTGTTTAGGAGATACAAGCAAATATTGTACGATGCGTTATTTCTTCCCTAAAGTGTTTCCAATATGTACTTATTTGTCTTTACTCTGCAACACTGTATTTTCTTATAACGTGGTATTCTTACATATTCTTTCTAGGGAAAACTCTCCTGTGGATTCTCTTTTGAGGCTACACGCTTAGACAAAAAAGGAACGCCAAAGCTTTTCGAGTTACAACGTGTTGTTTAGGAAAAACAAGATAATTTCGCACGATGCGAGGTTTGCATAAAACGTGGATTTCTGACAAATTTTGACGAAAGAAAGTTCTCCTGTGGGTTCTCTTTTGAGGCTACACGTGTAGAGGTACGAGCCACACCAAATCTTTTCGAGTTAAAACCTGTTGTTTAGGAGATACAAGCTAATTTTGTATTATGCTTTATTTTTTCTCTTAAAGTGTTTCCAATACGTACATATTTGTCTTTACTCTGCAACACTGTATTTCCTTATAACGTGGTATTCTTACATATTCTTTCGAGAGAAAACTCTCCTGTGCATTCTCTTTTGAGGCTACACACTTAGATATACACGCAACACCAAAGCTTTTCGAGTTACAACTTGTTGTTTAGGAAAAACAAGATAATTTCGCACGATGCGAGATTTCCTTAAAACGTGGTTTCTGACAAAATTTGATGAAAGAATATTCTCCTGTCGGTTCTCGTTTGAGGCTACACTTTTAGACGTACATGTCACACCAAATCTTTTCGAGTTACAACGTGTTGTTTAGGAGATACAAGCTACTTTTTTAAGATGCGTTATTTCTTCTCGTAAAGTGTTTCCAATATGTACTTATTTGTCTTTACTCTGCTAAATTGTATTTCCTTTTAACGTGGTATTCTTACATATTCTTTCGAGAGAAAACTCTCCTGTGCCTTCTCTTTGGAGGCTCCACGCTTACACATACACGCAACACCAAAGCTTTTCGAGTTACAACATGTTGTTTAGGAAAAAGATGATTTCGTACGATGAGGGATTTCCTTAAAACGTGGTTTTCTGAAAAATTTTGAAGGAAGAAAATTCTCCTGTGGGTTCTCTTTTGATGCTAAACATTTAGACGTACATGCCACACCAAATCTTTTCTAGGTACAACCTTTTGTTTAGGAGATACAAGCTAATTTTCTACGATGTGTTCTTTTCATAAAGTGTTTCCAATACGTACATATTTGTCTTTACTCTGCAACATTGTATTTCCTTATAACGTGGTATTTTTACATATTCTTTCGAGAGAAAACTATCCTGTGCGTTCCCTTTTGAGCCTACACACTGAGACATACAGGCAACACCAAAGCTTTTCGAGTTACAACGTGTTGTTTATGAAAAACAAGATAATTTCGCACGATGCAGGATTTCCTTAAAACGTGGTTTTCTGACAAATTTTGAAGAAAGAAAATTCTCCTGTCGGTTCTCTTTTGAGGCTACACGTTTAGACGTACATGACACACCAAATCCTTTCGAGTTACCACGTGTTGTTTTGGAGATACACGCTAATTTTGTACGATGCGTTATTTCTTCTCGTAAAGTGTTTCCAATATGTACGTATTTGTCTTTACTCTGCAACACTGTATTTCCTTATAACGTTGTATTCTTACATGTTCTTTCGAGAGAAAACTCTCTTGTGCATTGTCTTTAGAGGCAACATGCTCAGACATACACGCAACAGCAAAGCTTTTCGAGTTAAAACGTGTTGTTTAGGAAAAACAAGATAATTTTGCACGATGTGGGATTTCCTTAAAACGTGGTTTTTTGACAAATTTTGACGAAAGAAAATTCTCCTGTGGTTTCTGTTTTGAGGCTACACGTGTAGACGTACGAGCCACACCAAATATTTTCGAGTTACAACGTGTTGTTTAGGAGATACAAGCAAATATTGTACGATGCATTATTTCTTCCCTAAAGTGTTTCCAATACGTACTTATTTGTCTTTACTCTGCAACACTGTATTTTCTTATAACGTGGTATTCTTACATATTCTTTCTAGGGAAAACTCTCCTGTGCATTCTCTTTTGAGGCTACACGCTTAGACAAACAAGCAACGCCAAAGCTTTTCGAGTTACAACGTTTTGTTTAGGAAAAACAAGATAATTTCGCAGGATGCGAGATTTCCATAAAACGTGGTTTTCTGACAAATTTTGACGAAAGAAAGTTCTCCTGTGGGTTCTCTTTTGAGGCAACACGTGTAGAGGTATGAGCCACACCAAATCTTTTCGAATTATAACCTGTTGTTTAGGAGATACAAGCTAATTTTGTATTATGCTTTATTTCTTCTCTTAAAGTGTTTCCAATACGTACGTAGTTGTCTTTACTCTGCAACACTGTATTTCCTTATAATGTGGTATTCTTACATATTCTTTCGAGAGAAAACTCTCCTGTGCATTCTCTTTTGAGGCTACACGCTTAGACATACACGCAACACCAAAGCTTTTCGTGTTGCAATGTGTTGTTTAGGAAAAACAAGATAATGTTTCACGATGCGAGATTTCCTTAAAACGTGGTTTCTGACAAATTTTGATGAAAGAATATTCTCCTGTGGGTTCTCGTTTGAGGCTACACTTTTAGACGTACACGTCACACTGAATCTTTTCGAGTTACAACGTGTTGTTTAGGAGATACAAGCTAATTTTGTACGATGCATTATTTCTTTTTGTAAAGTGTTTCCAATATATACTTATTTGTCTTTACTCTGCAACACTGTATTTCCTCATAACGTGGTATTCTTACATATTCTTTCGAGAGAAAACTCTCCTGTGCCTTCTCTTTTGAGGCTCCACGCTTACACATACACGCAATACCAAAGCTTTTGGAGTTACAACATTTTGTTTAGAAAAAAGAAGATGATTTCGCATGATGCGGCATATCCTTAAAATATGGTTTTCTGAAAAAAATTGACGAAAGAAAATTCTCCTGTGGGTTCTCTTTTGAGGCTCCACGTTAAGACGTACACGCTGCACCAAATATTTTCCAGTTACAACGTTTGGTTTAGGAGATACAAGCTAATTTTGTACGATGCATTACTTCTTCTCATAAAGTGTTTCCAATATGTAGGTATATGTCTTTACTCTGCAACACTGTATTTCCTCATAACATGGTACTCTTACATATTCTTTCGAGAGAAAACTATCCTGTGCGTTCCCTTTTGAGGCTACACACTGAGACATACAGACAACACCAAAGCTTTTCGAGTTACAACGTGTTGTTTACGAAAAACAAGATAATTTCGCACGATGCAGGATTTCCTTAAAACGTGGTTTTCTGACAAATTTTGAAGAAAGAAAATTCTCCTGTCGGTTCTCCTTTGAGGCTACACGTTTAGACGTACATGCCACACCAAATCCTTTCGAGTTACCACGTGTTGTTTAGGAGATACACGCTAATTTTGTACGATGCGTTATTTCTTCTCGTAAAGTGTTTCCAATATGTACGTATTTGTCTTTACTCTGCAACACTGTATTTCCTTATAACGTTGTATTCTTACATGTTCTTTCGAGAGAAAACTCTCTTGTGCATTGTCTTTAGAGGAAACATGCTCAGACATACACGCAACAACAAAGCTTTTCGAGTTACAATGTGTTGTTTAGGAAAAACAAGATAATTTTGCACGATGCGGGATTTCCTTAAAACGTGGTTTTTTGACAAATTTTGACGAAAGAAAATTCTCCTGTGGTTTCTGTTTTGAGGCTACACGTGTAGACGTACGAGCCACACCAAATATTTTCGAGTTACAACGTGTTGTTTAGGAGATACAAGCAAATATTGTACGATGCGTTATTTCTTCCCTAAAGTGTTTCCAATATGTACTTATTTGTCTTTACTCTGCAATACTGTATTTTCTTATAACGTGGTATTCTTACATATTCTTTCTAGGGAAAACTCTCCTGTGCATTCTCTTTTGAGGCTACACGCTTAGACAAACAAGCAACGCAAAAGCTTTTCGAGTTACAACGTGTTGTTTAGGAAAAACAAGATAATTTCGCACGATGCGAGATTTCCAAAAAAACGTGGTGTTCTGACAAATTTTGACGAAAGAAAGTTCTCCTGTGGGTTCTCTTTTGAGGCTACGTGTGTAGAGGTATGAGCCACACCAAATCTTTTCGAGTTATAACCTGTTGTTTAGGAGATACAAGCTAATTTTGTATTATGCTTTATTTCTTCTCTTAAAGTGTTTCCAATACGTACGTATTTGTCTTTACTCTGCAACACTGTATTTCCTTATAACGTGGTATTCTTACATATTCTTTCAAGAGAAAACTCTCCTGTGCATTCTCTTTTGAGGCTACACGCTTAAACATACACGCAACACCAAAGCTTTTCGAGTTAGAACTTGTTGTTTAGGAAAAACAAGATAATTTCGCACGATGCGAAATTTCCTTAAAACGTGGTTTCTGACAAATTTTGATGAAAGAATATTCTCCTGTCGGTTCTCGTTTGAGGCTACACTTTTAGACGTACATGTCACACCAAATCTTTTCGAGTTACAACGTGTTGTTTAGGAGATACAAACTACTTTTTTAAGATGCGTTATTTCTTCTCGTAAAGTGTTTCCAATATGTACTTATTTGTCTTTACTCTGCAAAATTGTATTTCCTTTTAACGTGGTATTCTTACATATTCTTTTGAGAGAAAACTCTCCTGTGCCTTCTCTTTGGAGGCTCCACGCTTACACATACACGCAACACCAAAGCTTTTCGAGTTACAACATGTTGTTTAGGAAAAAGATGATTTCGTACGATGAGGGATTTCCTTAAAACGTGGTTTTCTGAAAATTTTTGAAGGAAGAAAATTCTCCTGTGGGTTCTCTTTTGATGCTACACATTTACACGTACATGCCACAGCAAATCTTTTTGAGGTACAACATTTTGTTTAGGAGATACAAGCTAATTTTCTAAGATGTGTTCTTTTCGTAAAGTGTTTCCAATACGTACTTATTTGTCTTTATCTGCAACATTGTATTTCCTTATAACGTGGTATTCTTACATATTCTTTCGAGAGAAAACTATCCTGTCCGTTCCCTTTTGAGGATACACACTGAGACATACAGACAACACCAAAGCTTTTCGAGTTACAACGTGTTGTTTACGAAAAACAAGATAATTTCGCACGATGCAGGATTTCCTTAAAACGTGGTTTTCTGACAAATTTTGAAGAAAGAAAATTCTCCTGTCGGTTCTCCTTTGAGGCTACACGTTTAGACGTACATGCCACACCAAATCCTTTCGAGTTACCACGTGTTGTTTAGGAGATACACGCTAATTTTGTACGATGCGTTATTTCTTCTCGTAAAGTGTTTCCAATATGTACGTATTTGTCTTTACTGTGCAACACTGTATTTCCTTATAACGTTGTATTCTTACATGTTCTTTCGAGAGAAAACTCTCTTGTGCATTGTCTTTAGAGGAAACATGCTCAGACATACACGCAACAACAAAGCTTTTCGAGTTACAATGTGTTGTTTAGGAAAAACAAGATAATTTTGCACGATGCGGGATTTCCTTAAAACGTGGTTTTTTGACAAATTTTGATGAAAGAAAATTCTCCTGTGGTTTCTGTTTTGAGGCTACACGTGTAGACGTACGGGCCACACCAAATATTTTCGAGTTACAACGTGTTGTTTAGGAGATACAAGCAAATATTGTACGATGCGTTATTTCTTTCCTAAAGTGTTTCCAATATGTACTTATTTGTCTTTACTCTGCAATACTGTATTTTCTTATAACGTGGTATTCTTACATATTCTTTCTAGGGAAAACTCTCCTGTGCATTCTCTTTTGAGGCTACACGCTTAGACAAACAAGCAACGCCAAAGCTTTTCGAGTTACAACGTGTTGTTTAGGAAAAACAAGATAATTTCGCAGGATGTGAGATTTCCATAAAACGTGGTTTTCTGACAAATTTTGACGAAAGAAAGTTCTCCTGTGGTTTCTCTTTTGAGGCAACACGTGTATAAGTACGAGCCACACCAAATCTTTTCGAATTATAACCTGTTGTTTAGGAGATACAAGCTAATTTTGTATTATGCTTTATTTTTTCTCTTAAAGTGTTTCCAATACGTACGTAGTTGTCTTTACTCTGCAACACTGTATTTCCTTATAATGTGGTATTCTTATATATTCTTTCGAGAGAAAACTCTCTTATGCATTCTCTTTTGAGGCTACATGCTTAGACATACACGCAACACCAAAGCTTTTTGTGTTGCAATGTGTTGTTTAGGAAAAACAAGATAATTTTTCACGATGCGAGATTTCCATAAAACGTGGTTTTTGAGAAATTTTGATGAAAGAAAATTCTCCTGTGGGTTCTCGTTTGAGGCTACACTTTTAGACGTACACGTCACACCGAATCTTTTCGAGTTACAACGTGTTGTTTAGGAGATACAAGCTAATTTTGTAGGATGCATTATTTCTTTTTGTAAAGTGTTTCCAATATGTACTTATTTGTCTTTACTCTGCAACACTGTATTTCCTCATAACGTGGTATTCTTACATATTCTTTCGAGAGAAAACTCTCCTGTGCCTTCTCTTTTGAGGCTCCACGCTTACACATACACGGAACACCAAAGCTTTTCGAGTTACATCATGCTTTTAGGAAAAAGAAGATGATTTTGCACGATGCGGGATTTCCTTAAAACGTGGTTTTCTGAAAAATTTTAGAGAAAGAAAATTCTCCTGTGGGTTTTCTTTTTTAGGCTACACGTTCAGACGTACGTGCCACACCAAATCCTTTCGAGTTACCACGTGTTGTTTAGGAGATACACGCTAATTTTGTACGATGCATTATTTCTTCTCGTAAAGTGTTTCCAATATGTACGTATTTGTCTTTACTCTGCAACACTGTATTTCCTTATAACGTTGTATTCTTACATGTTCTTTCGAGAGAAAACTCTCTTGTGCATTGTCTTTAGAGGAAACATGCTCAGACATACACGCAACAACAAAGCTTTTCGAGTTACAATGTGTTGTTTAGGAAAAACAAGATAATTTTGCACGATGCGGGATTTCCTTAAAACGTGGTTTTTTGACAAATTTTGACGAAAGAAAATTCTCCTGTGGTTTCTGTTTTGAGGCTACACGTGTAGACGTACGAGCCACACCAAATATTTTCGAGTTACAACGTGTTGTTTAGGAGATACAAGCAAATATTGTACGATGCGTTATTTCTTCCCTAAAGTGTTTCCAATATGTACTTATTTGTCTTTACTCTGCAATACTGTATTTTCTTATAACGTGGTATTCTTACATATTCTTTCTAGGGAAAACTCTCCTGTGCATTCTCTTTTGAGGCTACATGCTTAGACAAACAAGCAACGCAAAAGCTTTTCGAGTTACAACGTGTTGTTTAGGAAAAACAAGATAATTTCGCACGATGCGAGATTTCCAAAAAAACGTGGTTTTCTGACAAATTTTGACGAAAGAAAGTTCTCCTGTGGGTTCTCTTTTGAGGCTACGTGTGTAGAGGTATGAGCCACACCAAATCTTTTCGAGTTATAACCTGTTGTTTAGGAGATACAAGCTAATTTTGTATTATGCTTTATTTCTTCTCTTAAAGTGTTTCCAATACGTACGTATTTGTCTTTACTCTGCAACACTGTATTTCCTTATAACGTGGTATTCTTACATATTCTTTCGAGAGAAAACTCTCCTGTGCATTCTCTTTTGAGGCTACACGCTTAGACATACACGCAACACCAAAGCTTTTCGAGTTAGAACTTGTTGTTTAGGAAAAACAAGATAATTTCGCACGATGAGAAATTTCCTTAAAACGTGGTTTCTTACAAATTTTGATGAAAGAGTATTCTCAGGTCGGTTCTCATTTGAGGCTACACTTTTAGACGTACATGTCACACCAAATCTTTTCGAGTTACAACGTGTTGTTTAGGAGATACAAGCTATTTTTTTACGATGCGTTATTTCTTCTCATAAAGTGTTTCCAATAAGTACTTATTTGTCTTTACTCTGCAACACTGTATTTCCTTATAACGTGGTATTCTTACATATTCTTTCGAGAGAAAACTATCCTGTACGTTCCTTTTTGAGGCTACACACTTAGACATACAGTCAACACCAACGCTTTTCCAGTTACATCTTGTTTTTGAAAAACAAGATTATTTCGCACGGTGAGTGATTTTCATAAAATGTGGTTTTCTGACAAATTTTGACAAAAGAATATTCTCCTGTGGTTTCTCTTTTGATGCTACACGTTTAGACGTACACGCCACACCAAATCCTTTCTAGTTAGCACGTGTTGTTTAGGAGATACAAGCTAATTTTGTATGATGCGTTATTTCTTCTCATAAAGTGTTTCCAATACGTACTTATTTGTCTTTACTCTGCATCACTGTATTTCCTTATAACATGGTATTCTTACATATTCTTTCGAGGGAAAACTCTCCCGTGCGTTCTCTTTTGAGGCTACATGCTTAGACATACAAGCAACTCCAAAGCTTTTCGAGTTACAACGTGTTGTTTATGAAAAACAAGATAATTTCGCACGATGCGAGATTTCCATAAAACATGGTTTTCTGACAAATTTTGACGAAAGAAAGTTCTCCTGGGGGTTCTCTTTTGAGGCTACACATGTAGAGGTATGAGCCACACCAAATCTTTTGGAGTTACAACGTGTTGTTCAGGAGATACAAGCTAATTTTTTACGTTGCTTTATTTCTTCTCTTAAAGTGTTTCCAATACGTACCTATTTGTCTTTACTCTGCAACACTGTATTTCCTTATAACGTGGTATTCTTACATATTCTTTTGAGAGAAAACTCTCCTGTGCGTTCTCTTTTGAGGCTACACGCTTAGACATACACGCAACACCATAGCTTTTCGAGTTACAACGTGTTGTTTAGGAAAAACAAGATAATGTCCCACGATGCGAGATTTCCTTAAAACATGGTTTCTGACAAATTTTGATGAAAAAAAATTCTCCTGTGTGTTCTCTTTTGAGGCTACACATTTAGACGTACACGTCACACCAAATCTTTTCGAGTTACAACTTGTTGTTTAGGAGATACAAGTTAATTTTGTATGATGTGTTATTTCTTCTAGTAAAGTGTTTCCAATATGTACTTATTTGTCTTTAATCTGCAAAATTGTATTTCCTTATAACGTGGTATTCTTTCATATTCCTTCGAGAGAAAACTCTCCTGCGCCTTCTCTTTTGAGGCTCCACGCTTACACATAAAACCAACACCAAAGTTTTTTGAGTTACAACATGTTGTTTAGGAAAAACAAGATGATTTCTCACGATGCAGGATTTCCTTAAAACGTGGTTTTCTGAAAAATTTTGACGAAAGAAAATTCTTCAGTGGGTTCTCTTTTGAGGCTACACGTTTAGACGTACACGCCACACCAAATCTTTTCGAGTTACAACGTGTTGTTTAGGAGATACAAGCTAATTTTGCCAGATGTGTTAATTCTTCTCTTAAAGTGTTTCCAATATGTAAGTATTTGTCTTTACTCTGCAACACTGTATTTCCTTATAACGTGGTATCCTTACATATTCTTTCTAGAGAAAACTATCCTGTGCGTTCCTTTTTGAGGCTCCACACTTAGACATACAGGCAACACCAAAGGTTTTCGAGTTATAACGTGTTGTTTATGTAAACCAAGATAATTTCACACTATAAAGGATTTCCTTAAAACGTGATTTTCTGACAAATTTTGACGAAAGAAAATTCTCCTGTGGGTTCTCTGTTGAGGCTACATGTTTCGACGTACACTCCACACCAAATCTTGTCGAGTTACAACGTGTTGTTTAGGAGATACAAGCTAATATTGTATGATGCGTTATTTCTTCTCCTAAAGTGTTTCCAATACGTACGTATTTGTCTTTACACTGCAACACTGTATTTCCTTATAACGTTGTATTCTTACATGTTCTTTCGAGACAAAACTCTCCTGTGCATTCTCTTTTGAGGCCACACGTTTAGACATACACGCAACACCAAAGCTTTTCGAGTTACAACGTGTTGTTTAGGAAAAACAAGATAACTTTGCACGATACGGGATTTCCTTAAAACGTGGTTTTCTGACAAATTTTGACAAAAGAAAGTTCTCCTGTTTGTGTTCGTTTGAGTCTACACATGTAGATGTACGAGCCACACCAATTCTTTTCGAATTACAATGTGTTGTTTAGGAGATACAAGCAAATTTTGTTCGATGCATTATTTCTTCTCATAAAGTGTTTCCAATAAGTACATATTTGTCTTTACTCTGCAACACTTTATTTCCTTATAACGTGGTATTCTTACATATTCTTTCGAGGGAAAACTCTCCTGTGCATTCTCCTTTGGGGCTACACGCTTAGACATACATGCAACGCCAAACCTTTTCGAGTTACAACGTGTTGTTTAGGAAAAACAAGATAATTTCGCACGATGCGAGATTTCCATAAAACGTGGTTTTCTGATATATTTTGACGAAAGAAAGTTCTGCTGTGTGTTCTATTTGAGGCTACACGTGTAGAGGTACGAGCCACACCAAATCTTTTTGAGTTACAACGTGTTGTTTAGGAGATACAAGCTAATTTTGTACGATGCGTTATTTCTTCTCGTAAAGTGTTTCCAATATGTACTTACTGTCTTTACTCTGCAAAATTGTATTTCCTTATAACGTGGTATTCTTACATATTCTTTCGAGAGAAAACTCTCCTGTGCCTTCTCTTTTGAGGCTCCACGCTTACACGTACACGCAATACCAAAGCTTTTGGAGTTACAACATGTTGTTTAGAAAAAAGAAGATGATTTCGCATGATGCGGGATATCCTTAAAATGTGGTATTCTGAAAAAATTTGACGAAAGAAAATTCTCCTGTGGGTTCTCTTTTGAAGCTACACGTTAAGACGTACACGCCGCACCAAATATTTTCGAGTTACAACGTTTTGTTTAGGAGATACAAGCTAATTTTGTACGATGCATTACTTCTTCTCATAAAGTGTTTCCAATATGTATGTATTTGTCTTTACTCTGCAACACTGTATTTCCTTATAACGTGGTATTCTTACATATTCCTTCGAGAGAAAACTATCCTGTGCGTTCCCTTTTGAGGCTACACACTGAGACATACAGACAACACCAAAGCTTTTCGAGTTACAACGTGTTGTTTACGAAAAACAAGATAATTTCGCACGATGCAGGATTTCCTTAAAACGTGGTTTTCTGACAAATTGAAGAAAGAAAATTCTCCTGTCGGTTCTCCTTTGAGGCTACACGTTTAGACGTACATGCCACACCAAATCCTTTCGAGTTACCACGTGTTGTTTAGGAGATACACGCTAATTTTGTACGATGCGTTATTTCTTCTCGTAAAGTGTTTCCAATATGTACGTATTTGTCTTTACTCTGCAACACTGTATTTCCTTATAACGTTGTATTCTTACATGTTCTTTCGAGAGAAATCTCTCTTGTGCATTGTCTTTATAGGAAACATGCTCAGACATACACGCAACAACAAAGCTTTTCGAGTTACAACGTGTTGTTTAGGAAAAACAAGATAATTTTGCACGATGCGGGATTTCCTTAAAACGTGGTTTTTTGACAAATTTTGACGAAAGAAAATTCTCCTGTGGTTTCTGTTTTGAGGCTACACGTGTAGACGTACGAGCCACACCAAATATTTTCGAGTTACAACGTGTTGTTTAGGAGATACAAGCAAATATTGTACGATGCGTTATTTCTTCCCTAAAGTGTTTCCAATATGTACTTATTTGTCTTTACTCTGCAACACTGTATTTTCTTATAACGTGGTATTCTTACATATTCTTTCTAGGGAAAACTCTCCTGTGCATTCTCTTTTGAGGCTACACGCTTAGACAAACAAGGAACGCCAAAGCTTTTCGAGTTACAACGTGTTGTTTAGGAAAAACAAGATAATTTCGCACGATGCGAGATTTCCATAAAACGTGGATTTCTGACAAATTTTGACGAAAGAAAGTTCTCCTGTGGGTTCTCTTTTGAGGCTACACGTGTAGAGGTATGAGCCACACCAAATCTTTTCGAGTTATAACCTGTTGTTTAGGAGATACAAACTAATTTTGTATTATGCTTTATTTCTTCTCTTAAAGTGTTTCCAATACGTACGTATTTGTCTTTACTCTGCAACACTGTATTTCCTTATAACGTGGTATTCTTATATATTCTTTCGAGAGAAAACTCTCCTGTGCATTCTCTTTTGAGGCTACACACTTAGACATACATGCAACACCAAAGCTTTTCGAGTTACAACTTGTTGTTTAGGAAAAACAAGATAATTTTGCACGATGCGAGATTTCCTTAAAACGTGGTTTCTGACAAATTTTGATGAAAGAATATTCTCCTGTCGGTTCTCGTTTGAGGCTACACTCTTAGACGTACATGTCACACAAAATCTTTTCGAGTTACAACGTGTTGTTTAGGAGATACAAACTACTTTTTTAAGATGCGTTATTTCTTCTCGTAAAGTGTTTCCAATATGTACTTATTTGTCTTTACTCTGCAAAATTGTATTTCCTTTTAACGTGGTATTCTTACATATTCTTTCGAGAGAAAACTCTCCTGTGCCTTCTCTTTGGAGGCTCCACGCTTACACATACACGCAACACCAAAGCTTTTCGAGTTACAACATGTTGTTTAGGAAAAAGATGATTTCGTACGATGAGGGATTTCCTTAAAACGTGGTTTTCTGAAAAATTTTGAAGGAAGAAAATTCTCCTGTGGGTTCTCTTTTGATGCTACACATTTACACGTACATGCCACACCAAATCTTTTCGAGGTACAACATTTTGTTTAGGAGATACAAGCTAATTTTCTAAGATGTGTTCTTTTCGTAAAGTGTTTTCAATACGTACTTATTTGTCTTTATCTGCAACATTGTATTTCCTTATAACGTGGTATTCTTACATATTCTTTCGAGAGAAAACTATCCTGTCCATTCCCTTTTGAGGCTACACACTGAGACATACAGACAACACCAAAGCTTTTCGAGTTACAACGTGTTGTTTACGAAAAACAAGATAATTTCGCACGATGCAGGATTTCCTTAAAACGTGGTTTTCTGACAAATTTTGAAGAAAGAAAATTCTCCTGTCGGTTCTCCTTTGAGGCTACACGTTTAGACGTACATGCCACACCAAATCCTTTCGAGTTACCACGTGTTGTTTAGGAGATACACGCTAATTTTGTACGATGCGTTATTTCTTCTCGTAAAGTGTTTCCAATATGTACGTATTTGTCTTTACTCTGCAACACTGTATTTCCTTATAACGTTGTATTCTTACATGTTCTTTCGAGAGAAAACTCTCTTGTGCATTGTCTTTAGAGGAAACATGCTCAGACATACACGCAACAACAAAGCTTTTCGAGTTACAATGTGTTGTTTAGGAAAAACAAGATAATTTTTCATGATGCGGTATTTCCTTAAAACGTGGTTTTTTGACAAATTTTGACGAAAGAAAATTCTCCTGTGGTTTCTGTTTTGAGGCTACACGTGTAGACGTACGAGCCACACCAAATATTTTCGAGTTACAACGTGTTGTTTAGGAGATACAAGCAAATATTGTACGATGCGTTATTTCTTCCCTAAAGTGTTTCCAATATGTACTTATTTTTCTTTACTCTGCAATACTGTATTTTCTTATAACGTGGTATTCTTACATATTCTTTCTAGGGAAAACTCTCCTGTGCATTCTCTTTTGAGGCTACACGCTTAGACAAACAAGCAACGCCAAAGCTTTTCGAGTTACAACGTGTTGTTTAGGAAAAACAAGATAATTTCGCAGGATGCGAGATTTCCATAAAACGTGGTTTTCTGACAAATTTTGACGAAAGAAAGTTCTCCTGTGGTTTCTCTTTTGAGGCAACACGTGTAGAGGTACGAGCCACACCAAATCTTTTCGAATTATAACCTGTTGTTTAGGAGATACAAGCTAATTTTGTATTATGCTTTATTTCTTCTCTTAAAGTGTTTCCAATACGTACGTAGTTGTCTTTACTCTGCAACACTGTATTTCCTTATAATGTGGTATTCTTACATATTCTTTCGAGAGAAAACTCTCCTGTGCATTCTCTTTTGAGGCTACACGCTTAGACATACACGCAACACCAAAGCTTTTCGTGTTGCAATGTGTTGTTTAGGAAAAACAAGATAATTTTTCACGATGCGAGATTTCCTTAAAACGTGGTTTCTGACAAATTTTGATGAAAGAAAATTCTCCTGTGGGTTCTCGTTTGAGGCTACACTTTTAGACGTACACGTCATACCGAATCTTTTCGAGTTACAACGTGTTGTTTAGGAGATACAAGCTAATTTTGTAGGATGCATTATTTCTTTTTGTAAAGTGTTTCCAATATGTACTTATTTGTCTTTACTCTGCAACACTGTATTTCCTCATAACGTGGTATTCTTACATATTCTTTCGAGAGAAAACTCTCCTGTGCCTTCTCTTTTGAGGCTCCACGCTTACACATACACACAACACCAAAGCTTTTCGAGTTACATCATGTTGTTTAGGAAAAAGAAGATGATTTTGCACGATGCGGGATTTCCTTAAAACGTGGTTTTCTGAAAAATTTTAGAGAAAGAAAATTCTCCTGTGGGTTTTCTTTTTTAGGCTACACGTTGAGACGTACATGCCATACCAAATCTTTTCGAGTTACAACGTGTTGTTTAGGAGATACAAGCTAATTTTTTAAGATGCCTTAATTCTTCTCGTAAAGTGTTTCCAATAAGGATGTATTTGTCTTTATTCTGCAACATTGTATTTCCTTATAACGTGGTATTCTTACATATTCTTTCGAGAGAAAACTTCCTGTGCGTTCTCTTTTGAGGTTACACGCTTAGACATACAGGCAACACCAAAGCTTTTCGAGTTACAACGTGTTGTTTAGGAAAAACAAGATAATATCGCACGATACGAGATTTCCTTAAAACGTGGTTTCTGACAAATTTTGATGAAAGAAAATTCTCCTGTGGGTTCTCTGTTGAGGTTACACGTTTAGACGTACACGTCACACCAATTCTTTTCGAGTTACAACGTGTTGTTTAGGAGATACAAGCTATTATTTCACGATGCGTTATTTCTTCTCGTAAAGTGTTTCCAATATGTACTTATTTGTCTTTACTCTGCAAAATTGTATTTCCTTAACGTGGTATTCTTACATAATCTTTCAAGAGAAAACTCTCCTGTGCCTTCTCTTCTGAGGCTACACACTTAGACATACATGCAACACCAAAGCTTTTCGTGTTACAACATGTTGTTTAGGAAAAAGAAGATAATTTCGCATGATGCGGGATTTCCTTATAACGTGGTTTTCTGAAAAATTTTGAAGAAATAAAATTCTCCTGTGGGTTCTCTTTTGAGGCTACACGTTTGGACGTACACGTCACACCAAATCTTTTCGAGTTACAACGTGTTGTTTCGGAGATACAAGCTAATTTTTTTAGGATGCGTTACTTCTTCTTGTTAAGTGTGTCCAATACGTACATATTTGTCTTTACTCTGCAACACTGTATTTCCTTATAACGTGGTATTCTTACATATTCTTTTGAGAGAAAACTATCCCGTGCTTTCCCTTTTTAGGCTACACACTTAGACATACAGGCAACACCAAAGCTTTTCGAATTACAACGTGTTGTTTATGAAAAACAAGATAATTTCGCACGATGCAGGATTTCCTTAAAACGTGGCTTTCTGAAACATTTTGACGAAAGAAAATTCTTCAGTGTGTTTTCTTTTGAGGCTACACATTTAGACGTACACGCCACACCAAATCCTTTCGAGTTACCACGTGTTGTTTAGGAGATACAAGCTAATTTTGTACGATGCATTATTTCTTCTCATAAAATGTTTCCAATACGTACATATTTGTCTTTACTCTGCAACACTGTATTTCCTTATAAAGTTGTATTCTTACATATTCTTTCGAGAGAAAACTCTCCTGTGCGTTCTCTTTAGAGGCTACACGCTTAGACATACACGCAACGCCAAAGCATTTCGAGTTACAATGTGTTGTTTAGGAAAAACAAGATAATTTCGCACGATGCGAGATTTCCATAAAACGTGGTTTTCTGAAAAATTTTGAGGGAAGAAAGTTATCCTGTGGGTTCTCTTTTGAGGCTACACGTGTAGAGGTACAAGCCACACCAAATCTTTTCGAGTTACAACGTGTTGTTTAGGAGATACAAGCTAATTTTTTACGATGCGTTACTTCTTCTCTTAAAGTGTTTCCAATAGTATTTGTCTTTACTCTGCAACCCTGTATTTCCTTATAACGTGGTATTCTTACATATTCTTTCGAGAAAAAAGTCTCCTGTGCCTTCTCTTTTGAGGCTACACGCTTAGACATACACGCAACACCAAAGCTTTCGAGTTACAACGTGTTGTTTAGGAAAAACAAGATAATTTCGCACGATGCGAGATTTCCTTAAAACGTGGTTTCTGACAAATTTTGATGAAAGAAAATTCTCCTGTGGGTTCTCGTTTGAGGCTACACTTTTAGACGTATACGTCACACCAAATCTTTTCGAGTTACAACGTGTTGTTTAGGAGATACAAGGTAATTTTGAACGATGCGTTATTTCTTCTCGTAAAGTGTTTCCAATATGTACTTATTTGTCTTTACTCTGCAAAATTGTATTTCCTTATAACATGGTATTCTTACATATTCTTTTGAGAGAAAACTCTCCTGTGCCTTCTCTTTTCAGGCTACACACTTACACATACAGGGAACACCAATGCTTTTCGAGTTACAACATGTTGTTTAGGAAAAAGAAGATGATTTCACACGATGCGGGATTTCCTTAAAACGTGGTGTTCTGAAAAATTTTGAAAAAAATAAATTCTCCTGTGTGTTCTCTTTTGAGGCTACACGTTTAGACGTACACGCCACACCAAATCCTTTCGAGTTACCTCGTAAAGTTTAGGAGATACAAGCTAATTTTGTACGATGCATTATTTCTTCTGGTAAAGTGTTTCCAATATGTACTTATTTGTCTTTACTCTGCAAAATTGTATTTCCTTATAACGTGGTATTCTTACATATTCTTTCGAGAGAAAACTCTCCTGTGCCTTCTCTTTTGAGGCTCCACGCTTACACATACACGCAACACCAAAGCTTTTTGAGTTACAACATGTTGTTTAGAAAATGAAGATGATTTCCCACGATGCGGGATTTCCTTAAAACGTGGTTTTCTGAAAAATTTTGAAGAAAGAAAATTCTCCTGTAGGTTCTCTTTTGAGGCTACACGTTTAGACGTGCATGCCACACCAAATCTTTTCGAGTTACAACGTGTTGTTTAGGAGATAAAACCTAATTTTTTACGATGCGTTAATTCTTCTCGTAATGTGTTTCCAATACATACGCATTTGTCTTTACTCTGCAACATTGTATTTCCTTATAACGTGGTATTCTTACATATTCTTTCGAGAGAAAACTATCCTGTGCGTTCTCTTTTGAGGTTACACACTTAGACATTGACACAACACCAAACCTTTTCGAGTAAGAACATGTTATTTAGGAAAAACAATATAATGTCGCACGATGCGAGATTTCCTTAAAACGTGGTTTCTGACAAATTTTGATGAAAGAAAATTCACCTGTGGGTTCTCTTTTGAGGCTATACATTTAGACGTACACGTCACACCAAATCCTTTTGAGTTACAACGTGTTGTTTAGGAGATACAAGCTAATTTTGTATGATGCGTTATTTCTTCTTGTAAAGAGTTTCCAATATGTACTTATTTGTCTTTATTCTGAAAAATTGTATTTCCTTATAACGTGGTATTCTTACATATTCTTTCGAGAGAAAACTCTCCTGTGCCTTCTCTTTTGAGGCTCCATACTTAGACATACACGCAACACTAAAGCTTTTCGAGTTACAACATGTTTTTTAGGAAAAAGAAGGTGATTTCGCACGATGCGGGATTTCCTTAAAACGTGGCTTTCTGAAAAATTTTAACGAAAGAAAATTCTCCTGTGGGTTCTCTTTTGAGGCTACACGTTTAGACGTACAAGCCACACCAAATCTTTTCCAGTTACAACGTGTTGTTTAGGAGATACAAGCTAATTTTGTACGATGCGTTATTTCTTCTCGTAATGTGTTTCCAATATGTACGTATTTGTCTTTACTCTGCAACACTGTATTTCCTTATAACGTGGTATTCTTACATATTCTTTCGAGAAAAAACTCTCCTTTACATTCTCTTTTGAGGCTACATGTTTAGACATACACGCAACACCAAAGCTTTTCAAGTTACAACGTGATGTTTAGGAAAAACAAGATAATTTCGCATGATGCGAGATTTCCTTAAAACGTGGTTTCTGACAAATTTTGATGAAAGAAAATTCACTTGTGGGTTCTCTTTTGAGGCTATACATTTAGACGTACAAGTCACACCAAATCCTATTGAGTTACAACGTGTTGTTAGGAGATACAAGCTAATTTTGTATGATGCGTTATTTCTTCTTGTAAAGTGTTTCCAATATGTGCTTATTTGTCTTTATTTTGAAAAATTGTATTTCCTTATTACGTGTTATTCTTACATATTCTTTCGAGAGAAAACTCTCCTGTGCCTTCTCTTTTGAGGCTCCATGCTTAGACATACACGCAACACTAAAGCTTTTCGAGTTACAACATGTTTTTTAGGACAAAGAAGGTGATTTCGCACGATGCGGGATTTCCTTAAAATGTGGCTTTCTGAAAAATTTTAACGAAAGAATATTCTCCTGTGGGTTCTCTTTTGAGGCTACACGTTTAGACGTACAAGCCACACCAAATCTTTTCCAGTTACAACGTGTTGTTTAGGAGATACAAGCTAATTTTGTAAGATGCGTTATTTCTTCTCGTAATGTGTTTCCAATATGTACGTATTTGTCTTTACTCTGCAACACTGTATTTCCTTATAACGTGGTATTCTTACATATTCTTTCGAGAAAAAACTCTCCTTTACATTCTGTTTTGAGGCTACATGCTTAGACATACACGCAACACCAAAGCTTTTCGAGTTACAATGTGTTGTTTAGGAAAAACAAGATAATTTCGCATGATGCGAGATTTCCTTAAAACGTGGTTTCTGACAAATTTTGATGAAAGAAAATTCTCTTGTGGGTTCCCTTTTGATGCTACACGCTTAGACGTACACGTCACACCAAATCTTTTCGAGTTACAACGTGTTGTTTAGTAGACACAAGCTAATTTTGTACGATGCGTTATTTCTTCTTGTAAAGTGTTTCCAATATGTACTTATTGGTCTTTACTATGCAAAATTGTATTTCCTTATAACGTGGTATTCTTACATAATCTTTCGAGAGAAAACTCTCCTGTGCCTTCTCTTTTGAGGCTCCATGCTTACACATACACGCAACACCAAAGCTTTTCGAGTTACAACATGTTGTTTAGGAAAAAGAAGATGATTTCGCACGATGCGGGATTTCCTTAAAACGTGGTTTTCTGACAAATTTTGACGAAAGAAAATTCTCCTGTGGGTTCTCTTTTGAGGCTACACGTTTAGACGTACACGGCACACCAAATCTTTTCGAGTTACAACGTGTTGTTACGGAGATACAAGGTAATTTTGTAAGATGAGTTACTTCTTCTCTTAAAGTGTTTCCAATACGTTCTTATTTGTCTTTACTCTGCAACACTGTATTTCCTTATAACGTGGTATTCTTACACATTCGTTCGAGAGAAAACTATCCTGTGTGTTCCCTTTTTAGTCTACACACTTAGACATACAGGCAACACCACAGCTTTCTGAGTTACAACGTGTTGTTTATGAAAAACCAGATAATTTCGCACGATGCGGGATTTCCTTAAAACGTAGTTTTCTGAAAAATTTTGACGAAAGAAAATTCTTCAGTGGGTTCTCTTTTGAGGCTACACGTTTAGACGTACACGCCACACCAAATCCTTTCGAGTTACCACGTGTGGTTTAGGAGATACAAGCTAATATTTTAAGATACGTTATTTCTTCTCATTAAGTGTTTCCAACATGTACGTATTTGTCTTTACTCTGCAACACTGTATTTCCTTATAACTTTGTATTCTTATATATTCTTTCGAGAGAAAACTCTCCTGTGCGTTCTCTTTAGAGGCTACACGCTTAGACATACAAGCAACGCCAAAGCTTTTCGAGTTACAATGTGTTGTTTAGGAAAAACAAGATAATTACGCACGATGCGAGATTTCCATAAAACGTGGTTTTCTGAAAAATTTTGACCAAAGAAAGTTCTCCTGTGGGTTCTCTTTTGAGGCTACACATGTAGAGGTACGAGACACACCAAATCTATTCGAGTTACAACGTGTTGTTTAGGAGATACAAGCTAATTTTGCACGATGCGTTATTTCTTCTCTTAAAGTGTTTCCAGTAGTATTTGTCTTTACTCTGCAACAATGTATTTCCTTATAACATGGTATTCTTACTTATTCTTTCGAGAGAAAACTCGCCTGTGCGTTCTCTTTTGAGGCTACACGCTTAGACAAATACGCAACGCCAAAGCTTTTCGAGTTACAACGTGTTGTTTAGGAAAACAAGATAATTTCGCACGATGCAGGATTTCCATAAAACGTGGTTTTCTGAAAAATTTTGACGAAAGAAATGTCTCCTGTGTGTTCTCTTTTGAGGCTACATGTGTAGAAGTACGAGCCACACCAAATCTTTTCGAGTTATCACGTGTTGTTTAGGAGATACAAGCTAATTTTGTACGATGTGTTATTTCTTCTCTTAAAGTGTTTCCAATACTTACGTAGTTGTCTTTACTCTGCAACACTGTATTCCCTTATAAAGTGGTATTCTTACATATTCTTTGGAGAGAAAACTCTCCTGTGCGTTCTCTTTTGAGGCTACACGCTTAGACATACACGAAACGCCAAAGCATTTCGAGTTACAATGTGTTGTTTAGGAAAAACAAGATAATTCCGCACTATGCGAGATTTCCATAAAACGTGGTTTTCTGAAAAATTTTGACCAAAGAAAGTTCTCCTGTGGGTTATCTTTTGAGGCTACACGTGTAGAGGTACGAGCCACACCAAATCTACTCGAGTTACAACGTGTTGTTTAGGAGATACAAGCTAATTTTTTATGATGCTTTATTTCTTCTCTTAAAGTGTTTCCAGTAGTATTTGTCTTTACTCTGCAACACTGTATTTCCTTATAACATGGTATTCTTACATATTCTTTCGAGAGAAAACTCGCCTGTGCGTTCTCTTTTGAGGCTACACACTTAGACAAATATGCAACGCCAAAGCTTTTCGAGTTACAACGTGTTGTTTAGGAAAACAAGATAATTTCGCACGATGTGAGATTTCCATAAAACGTGGTTTTCTGAAAAATTTTGATGAAAGAAAATTCTCCTGTGGGTTCTCGTTTGAGGCTACACTTTTAGACGTACACGTCACACCAAATGTTTTCGAGTTACAACGTGTTGTTTAGGAGATACAAGCTAATATTGTAAGATGCGTTATTTCTTCTCATAAAGTGTTTCCAATATGTACTTATTTGTCTTTACTCTGCAAAATTGTATTTCCTTATAACGTGGTATTCTTACATATTCTTTCGAGAGAAAACTCTCCAGTGCCTTCTCTTTTGAGGCTCCACGCTCACACATACACGCAACACCAAAGCTTTTTGAGTTACAACGTGTTATTTAGGAAAAAGAAGATGATTTCGCACAATTCGGGATTTCCTTAAAAAGTGGTTTTCTGAAAAATATTGAAGAAAGAAAATTCTCCTGTGGGTTCTCTTTTGAGGCTACACGTTTAGACGTACACGCCACACCAAATCCTTTCAAGTTACCACGTGTTGTTTAGGAGATACAAGCTAATTTTGTACGATGCATTATTTCTTCTCGTAAAGTGTTTTCAATACGTATTTATTTGTCTTTAATCTGCAACACTGTATTTCCTTATAACGTGGTATTCTTACGTATTATTTCTAGGGAAAACTCTCATGTGCGTTCTCTTTGAGGCGACACGCTTAGACAAACACGCAATGCCAAAGCTTTTCGAGTTACAATGTGTTGTTTAGGAAAAACGAGATAATTTAGCACGATGCGAGATTTCCATAGAAGGTGGTTTTCTGAAAAATTTTGACGAATGAAAGTTCTCCTGTGGGTTCTCTTTTGAGGCTACACGTGTAGAGGTACGAGCCACACCAAATCTTTTCGAATTACAATGTGTTGTTTAGGACATACAAGCTAATTTTTTACGATGTGTTAATTATTTTCATAAAGTGTTTCCAATAAGTACCTATTTGTCTTTGCAACATTATATTTCCTTATAACGTGGTATTCTTACATATTCCTCCGAGAGAAAACGATCCTGTGCGTTCCATTTTGAGGCTACACACTTAGACATACAGGCAACACCAAAGCTTTTCGAGTTACAACGTGTTGTTTATGGAAAACAAGATAATTTCGCACGATGCAGGATTTCCTTAAAACGTGGTTTTCTGACAAATTTTGACGAAGGAAAATTCTCCTGTGGCTTCTCTTTTGAGGCTACACGTTTAGACGTGCATGCCACACCAAATCATTTCGAGTTACCACGTGTTGTTTAGGAGATACAAGCTAATTTTGTATGATGCGTTATTTCTTTTCGTAAAGTGTTTCCAATACGTACATATTTGTCTTTACTCTGCAACACTGTATTTCCTTATAATGTTGTATTCTTACATGTTCTTTCGAGAGAAAACTCTCCTGTGCATTCTCTTTAGAGGCTATATGCTCAGACATACACGCAACACTAAAGCTTTTCGAATTACAACGTGTTGTTTAGGAAAAACAAAATAATTTTGTACGATGCGGGATTTCCTTAAAACGTGGTTTTCTGACAAATTTTGACGAAAGAAAGTTCTCCTGTGGGTTCTCTTTTGAGGCTACACGTGTAGACGTACGAGCCACACCAACTATTTTTGAGTTACAACGTGTTGTTTAGGAGATACAAGCAAATATTGTACGATGTGTTATTTCTTCTCGTAAAGTGTTTCCAAAACGTACATATTTGTCATTACTCTGCAACACTGTATTTCCTTAAAACATGGTATTCTTACATATTCTTTCGAGGGAAAACTCTCCTGTGCATTCTCTTTTGAGGCTACACGATTAGACAAACACGCAACACCAAAGCTTTTCGAGTTAAAACATGTTGTTTAGGAAAAAGAAGATGATTTCGCACGATGCACGATTTCCTTAAAACCTGGTTTTCTGAAAATTTTTTACGAAAGAAAATTCTCCTGTGGGTTCTCTTTTGAGGCTACATATTTAAACGTACATGCCACCAAATCTTTTCGAGTTACAACATGTTGTTTAGGAGAGACAAGCTAATATTTTATAATGCGTTAATTCTTCTCGTAACGTGATTCCAATATGTACGTATTTGTCTTTACTCTGCAACATTGTATTTCCTTATAACGTGATATTCTTACATATTCTTTCGAGAGAAAACTATCCTGTGCGTTCCCTTTTGAGGCTAAACACTTAGACATAGAGGCAACACCATAGCTTTTCGAGTTACAACGAGTTGTTTATAAAAAACAAGATAATTTCGCACGATGCCTGATTTCCTTAAAACATGATTTTCTGACAAATTTTGACGAAAGAAAATTACTCTGTGGGTTCTCTTTTGAGGCTTCACGATTAGACGTGCACGCCACACCTAATCCTTTCGAGTTAACACGTGTTGTTTAGGAGATACATGCTAATTTTGTACGATGCGTTATTTCTTCTCGTAAAGTGTTTCCAATACGTACGTATTTGTCTTTACTCTGCAACACTGTATTTCCTTATAACGTGGTATTCTTGCATATTCTTTCGAGAGAAAACTATCCTGTGTGTTCCCTTTTGAGGCTACACACTGAGACATACAGGCAACACCAAAGCTTTTCGAGTTACAACGTGTTGTTTATGAAAAACAAGATAATTTCGCACGATGCGGGATTTCCTTAAAACTTGGTGTTCAGACAAATTTTGACGAAAGAAAAATCTCCTGTGTCTTCTCTTTTGAGGCTACACATTTAGGCGTACGATCCACACCAAATATTTCGAGTTACAACTTGTTGTTTAGGAGATAATAGCAAATTTTGTACGATGCGTTATTTCTTCTTGTAAAGTGTTTCCAATAAGTACTTATCTGTCTTTACTCTGCAACACTGTATTTCCTTATAACGTGGTATTCTTACATATTCTTTCGAGGGAAAACTCTCCTGTGCATTCTCTTTTGAGGCTACATTCTTAGACATACACGCAACGCCAAATCTTTTCGAGTTACAAAGTGTTGTTTAGGAAAAACAAGATAATTTCGCACGATGCGAGATTTCCATAAAACGTGGTTTTCTGAAAAATTTTGACCACAGAAAGTTCTCCTGTGGGTTCTCTTTTGTGGCTACATGTTTAGACGTACACGTCACACCAAATCTTTTCGAGTTACAACGTGTTGTTTAGGAGATACAAGCTAAACTTGTACGATGAGTTATTTCTTCTCATAAAGTGTTTCCAATAAGTACTTATTTGTCGTTACTCTGCAAAATTGTATTTCCTTATAACGTGGTATTCTTACATATTCTTTCGAGAGAAAACTCTCCTGTGCCTTCTCTTTTGAGGCTCCACGCTTACACATACAAGCAACAGCAAAGCTTTTCGAGTTACAACATGTTGTTTAGGAAAAAGAAGATGATTTCGCATAATGCGGGATTTCCTTAAAACGAGGTTTTCTGAAAAATTTTGACGAAAGAAAATTCTCCTGTGGGTTCTCTTTTGAGGCTACACATTTAGACATACAGGACACACCAAATCATGTCGAGTTACAACGTGTTGTTTAGGAGATACAAGCTAATATTTTACGATGTGTTAATTATTCTCGTAAAATGTTTCTAATACATACGCATTTGTCTTTACTCTGCAACATTGTATTTCCTTATAACGTGGTATTCTTACATATTCTTTCAATAGAAAACTATCCTGTGTGTTCCCCTTTGAGGCTACACACTTAGACATACAGGCAACACCAAAGCTTTTCGAGTTACAACGTGTTGTTTATGAAAAACTAGATAATTTTGCACGATGCGGGATTTCCATAAACGTGGTGTTCTGACACATTTTGACGAAAGAAAATTCTCCTGTGGGTTCTCTTTTGAGGCTACACGTTTAGAGGTACATGCCACACCAAATCCTTTCGAGTTACCACGTGTTGTTTAGGAGATACAAGCTAATTTTGTACGATGCGTTATTTCTTCTCGTAAAGTGTTTCCAAACGTACGTATTTGTCTTTACACTGCAACACTGTATTTCCTTATAATGTTGAATTCTTACATGTTCTTTCGAGAGAAAACTCTCCTGTGCATTCTCTTTAGAGGCTACATGCTCACTCATACACGCAACACCAAAGCTTTTCGAGTTACAACGTGTTGTTCAGGAAAAACAAGATAATTTTGCACTATGCGGGATTTCCTTAAAACGTGGTTTTCTGACAAATTTTGACGAAAGAAAGTTCTCCTGTGGGTTGTCTTGTGAGGCTACAGGTTTAGACGTACATGCCACACCAAATCTTTTCGAGTTACAACTTGTTGTTTAGGAGATACAAGCAAATTTTGTATGATGCGTTATTTCTACTTGTAAAGTGTTTCCGATATGTACTTAATTGTCTTTACTCTGCAACACTGTATTTCCATATAACGTGGTATTCTTACATATTCTTTTGAGGGAAAACTCTCCTGTGCGTTCTCTTTTGAGGCTACATGCTTAGACATATAGGCAACGCCAAAGCTTTTCGAGTTACAACATGTTGTTTATGAAAAACAAGATAATTTCGCACGATGCGGGATTTCCTTAAAACGTGGTTTTCTGACAAATTTTGACGAAAGAAAATTCTCCTGTGGGTTCTCTTTTGAGGCTACACGTTTAGAGGTACACGCCACACAAAATCCTTTCGAGTTACCACGTGTTGTTTAGGAGATACAGCTAATTTTGTATGATGCATTATTTCTTCTCGTAAAGTGTTATCAATACGTACGTATTTGTCTTTACTCTGCAACACTGTATTTCCTTATAATGTTGTATTCTTACATGTTCTTTCGAGAGAAAACTCTCCTGTGCATTGTCTTTAGAGGCTACATGCTCACACATACACGCAATACCAAAGCTTTTCGAATTACAACGTGTTGTTTAGGAAAAACAAGATAATTTTTCACGATGCGGGATTTCCTTAAAACGTGGTTTCTGACAAATTTTGACGAAAGAAAGTTCTCCTGTGGGTCGTCTTTTGAGGCTACACGTTTAGACATACATGCCACACCAAATCTTTTCGAGTTACAACTTCTTGTTTAGGAGATACAAGCAAATTTTGTACGATGCGTTATTTCTTCTTGAAAAGTTTTTCTAATACGTTCTTATTTGTCTTTAATCTGCAACACTGTATTTCCTTATAACGTGGTATTCTTACATATTCTTTCGAGGGAAAACTCTCCTGTGCGTTCTCTTTTGAGGCTACATGCTTAGACATACACGCAACGCCAAAGCTTTTCGACTTACAACGTGTTGTTTAGGAAAAACAAGATAATTTCCCACGATGCGAGATTTCCTTAAAACGTGGTTTCTGACAAATTTTGATGAAAGAAAATTCTCCTGTGGGTTCTCTTTTGAGGCTACACGTTTAGACATACACGTCACACCAAATCTTTTCGAGATACAACGTGTTGTTTAGGAGATACAAGTTAATTTTGTATGATGCGTTATTTCTTCTCGTAAAGTGTTTCCAATATGTACTTATTTGTCTTTACTCTGCAAAATTGTATTACCTTATAACGTGGTATTCTTACATATTCTTTTGAGAGAAAATGCTCCTGTGCCTTCTCTTTTGAGGCTCCACGCTTAGACATACACGCAACACTAAAGCTTTTCGAGTTGCAACATGTTTTTTAGGAAAAAGAAGATGATTTCGCACGATGCAGGATTTCCTTAAAACGTGGTTTTCTGAAAAATTTTAACGAAAGAAAATTCTCCTGTGGGTTCTCTTTTGAGGCTACACGTTTAGACGTACACGCCACACCAAATCTTTTCGAGTTACAACGTGTTGTTTAAGAGATACAAGCTAATTTTTTACGATGTGTTATTTCTTCTTGTAAAGTGTTTCCAATAAGTACTTATCTGTCTTTAATCTGCAACACTGTATTTCCTTATAACGTGGTATTCTTACATATTGTTTCGAGGGAAAACTCTCCTGTGCGTTCTCTTTTGAGGCTACATGCTTAGACATACACGCAACGCCAAAGCTTTTCGAGTTACAAAGTGTTGTTTAGGAAAAACAAGATAATTTCGCACGATGCGAGATTTCCATAAAACGTGGTTTTCTGAAAAATTTTGACGAAAGAAAGTTCTCCTGTGGGTTCTCTTTTGAGGCTACACGTGTAGAGGTACGAGCCACACCAAATCTTTTCAAGTTAAAACGTGTTGTTTAGGAGATACAAGCTAATTTTGTACGATGTGTTATTTCTTCTCTTAAAGTGTTTCCAATATGTATGTAGTTGTCTTTACTCTGCAACACTTTATTTCCTTATAACGTGGTATTCTTACATATTCTTTCGAGAGAAACCTCTCCTGTGCGTTCTCTTTTGAGGCTACACGCTTAGAAATACACGCAACACCAAAGCTTTTCGAGTTACAACGTGTTGTTTAGGAAAAACAAGATAATTTCCCACGATGCGAGATTTCCTTAAAACGTGGTTTCTGACAAATTTTGATGAAAGAAAATTCTCCTGTGGGTTCTCTTTTGAGGCTACACGTTTAGACATACACGTCACACCAAATCTTTTCGAGATACAACGTGTTGTTTAGGAGATACAAGTTAATTTTGTATGATGCGTTATTTCTTCTCGTAAAGTGTTTCCAATATGTACTTATTTGTCTTTACTCTGCAAAATTGTATTACCTTATAACGTGGTATTCTTACATATTCTTTTGAGAGAAAATGCTCCTGTGCCTTCTCTTTTGAGGCTCCACGCTTAGACATACACGCAACACTAAAGCTTTTCGAGTTGCAACATGTTTTTTAGGAAAAAGAAGATGATTTCGCACGATGCAGGATTTCCTTAAAACGTGGTTTTCTGAAAAATTTTAACGAAAGAAAATTCTCCTGTGGGTTCTCTTTTGAGGCTACACGTTTAGACGTACACGCCACACCAAATCTTTTCGAGTTACAACGTGTTGTTTAAGAGATACAAGCTAATTTTTTACGATGTGTTATTTCTTCTTGTAAAGTGTTTCCAATAAGTACTTATCTGTCTTTAATCTGCAACACTGTATTTCCTTATAACGTGGTATTCTTACATATTGTTTCGAGGGAAAACTCTCCTGTGCGTTCTCTTTTGAGGCTACATGCTTAGACATACACGCAACGCCAAAGCTTTTCGAGTTACAAAGTGTTGTTTAGGAAAAACAAGATAATTTCGCACGATGCGAGATTTCCATAAAACGTGGTTTTCTGAAAAATTTTGACGAAAGAAAGTTCTCCTGTGGGTTCTCTTTTGAGGCTACACATGTAGAGGTACGAGCCACACCAAATCTTTTCAAGTTAAAACGTGTTGTTTAGGAGATACAAGCTAATTTTGTACGATGTGTTATTTCTTCTCTTAAAGTGTTTCCAATATGTATGTAGTTGTCTTTACTCTGCAACACTTTATTTCCTTATAACGTGGTATTCTTACATATTCTTTCGAGAGAAACCTCTCCTGTGCGTTCTCTTTTGAGGCTACACGCTTAGAAATACACGCAACACCAAAGCTTTTCGAGTTACAACGTGTTGTTTAGGAAAAACAAGATAATTTCCCACGATGCGAGATTTCCTTAAAACGTGGTTTCTGACAAATTTTGATGAAAGAAAATTCTCCTGTGGGTTCTCTTTTGAGGCTACACGTTTAGACATACACGTCACACCAAATCTTTTCGAGATACAACGTGTTGTTTAGGAGATACAAGTTAATTTTGTATGATGCGTTATTTCTTCTCGTAAAGTGTTTCCAATATGTACTTATTTGTCTTTACTCTGCAAAATTGTATTACCTTATAACGTGGTATTCTTACATATTCTTTTGAGAGAAAATGCTCCTGTGCCTTCTCTTTTGAGGCTCCACGCTTAGACATACACGCAACACTAAAGCTTTTCGAGTTGCAACATGTTTTTTAGGAAAAAGAAGATGATTTCGCACGATGCAGGATTTCCTTAAAACGTGGTTTTCTGAAAAATTTTAACGAAAGAAAATTCTCCTGTGGGTTCTCTTTTGAGGCTACACGTTTAGACGTACACGCCACACCAAATCTTTTCGAGTTACAACGTGTTGTTTAAGAGATACAAGCTAATTTTTTACGATGTGTTATTTCTTCTTCTAAAGTGTTTCCAATAAGTACTTATCTGTCTTTAATCTGCAACACTGTATTTCCTTATAACGTGGTATTCTTACATATTGTTTCGAGGGAAAACTCTCCTGTGCGTTCTCTTTTGAGGCTACATGCTTAGACATACACGCAACGCCAAAGCTTTTCGAGTTACAAAGTGTTGTTTAGGAAAAACAAGATAATTTCGCACGATGCGAGATTTCCATAAAACGTGGTTTTCTGAAAAATTTTGACGAAAGAAAGTTCTCCTGTGGGTTCTCTTTTGAGGCTACACGTGTAGAGGTACGAGCCACACCAAATCTTTTCAAGTTAAAACGTGTTGTTTAGGAGATACAAGCTAATTTTGTACGATGTGTTATTTCTTCTCTTAAAGTGTTTCCAATATGTATGTAGTTGTCTTTACTCTGCAACACTTTATTTCCTTATAACGTGGTATTCTTACATATTCTTTCGAGAGAAACCTCTCCTGTGCGTTCTCTTTTGAGGCTACACGCTTAGAAATACACGCAACACCAAAGCTTTTCGAGTTACAACGTGTTGTTTAGGAAAAACAAGATAATTTCCCACGATGCGAGATTTCCTTAAAACGTGGTTTCTGACAAATTTTGATGAAAGAAAATTCTCCTGTGGGTTCTCTTTTGAGGCTACACGTTTAGACATACACGTCACACCAAATCTTTCGAGATACAACGTGTTGTTTAGGAGATACAAGTTAATTTTGTATGATGCGTTATTTCTTCTCGTAAAGTGTTTCCAATATGTACTTATTTGTCTTTACTCTGCAAAATTGTATTACCTTATAACGTGGTATTCTTACATATTCTTTTGAGAGAAAATGCTCCTGTGCCTTCTCTTTTGAGGCTCCACGCTTAGACATACACGCAACACTAAAGCTTTTCGAGTTGCAACATGTTTTTTAGGAAAAAGAAGATGATTTCGCACGATGCAGGATTTCCTTAAAACGTGGTTTTCTGAAAAATTTTAACGAAAGAAAATTCTCCTGTGGGTTCTCTTTTGAGGCTACACGTTTAGACGTACACGCCACACCAAATCTTTTCGAGTTACAACGTGTTGTTTAAGAGATACAAGCTAATTTTTTACGATGTGTTATTTCTTCTTGTAAAGTGTTTCCAATAAGTACTTATCTGTCTTTAATCTGCAACACTGTATTTCCTTATAACGTGGTATTCTTACATATTGTTTCGAGGGAAAACTCTCCTGTGCGTTCTCTTTTGAGGCTACATGCTTAGACATACACGCAACGCCAAAGCTTTTCGAGTTACAAAGTGTTGTTTAGGAAAAACAAGATAATTTCGCACGATGCGAGATTTCCATAAAACGTGGTTTTCTGAAAAATTTTGACGAAAGAAAGTTCTCCTGTGGGTTCTCTTTTTAGGCTATATGATTAGACGTACACGTCACACCAAATCTTTTCGAATTACAACCTGTTGTTTAGGAGATACAAGCCAATTTTGTACGATGCGTTATTTCTTCTCATAAAGTGTTTCCAATAAGTACTTATTTGTCTTTACTCTGCAAAATTGTATTTCCTTAGAACGTAGTATTCTTACATATTCTTCCGAGAGAAAACTCTCCTGTGCCTTTTCTTTTGAGGCTACACGCTTACACATACACGCACCACCAAAGCTTTTCGAGTTACAACATGTTGTTTATTAAAAAGAAGATGATTTCGCATGATGCGGGATTTCCTTAAAACGAGGTTTTCTGAAAAATTTTGACGAAAGAAAATTCTCCTGTGGGTTCTCTTTTGAGGCTACACATTTAGACGTACAGGCCACACCAAATCTTGTCGAGTTACAACGTGTTGTTTAGGAGATACAAGCTAATTTTTTACGATGTGTTAATTATTCTCATAAAGTGGTTCCAATACATACGTATTTGTCTTTACTCTGCAACATTTTATTTCGTTATAACATGGTATTCTTACATATTCTTTCGATAGAAAACTATCCTGTGCGTTCCCCTTTGAGGCTACACACTTAGACATACAGACAACACCAAAGCTTTTCGAGTTACAACGTGTTGTTTATGAAAAACAAGATAATTTCCCACGATGCGGGATTTCCTTAAAACGTGGTGTTCTGACAAATTTTGACGAAAGAAAATTCTCCTGTGGGTTCTCTTTTGAGGCTACACGTTTAGAGGTACACGCCACACCAAATCCTTTCGAGTTACCACGTGTTGTTTAGGAGATACAAGCTAATTTTGTACGATGCGTTATTTCTTCTCGTAAAGTGTTTCCAAACGTACGTATTTGTCTTTACACTGCAACACTGTATTTTCTTATAATGTTGAATTCTTACATGTTCTTTCAAAAGAAAACTCTCCTGTGAATTCTCTTTAGAGGCTACATGCTCACACATACACGCAACACCAAAGCTTTTCGAGTTACAACGTGTTGTTCAGGAAAAACAAGATAAATTTGCACTATGCGGGATTTCCTTAAAACGTGGTTTTCTGACAAATTTTGACGAAAGAAAGTTCTCCTGTGGGTTGTCTTTTGAGGCTACAAGTTTAGACCTACGAGCCACACCAAATCTTTTCGAGGTACAACTTGTTGTTTAGGAGATACAAGCAAATTTTGTACGATGCGTTATTTCTTCTTGTAAAGTGTTTCCAATATGTACTTAATTGTCTTTACTCTGCAACACTGTATTTCCATATAACGTGGTATTCTTACATATTCTTTTGAGGGAAAACTCTCCTGTGCGTTCTCTTTTGAGGCTACACGCGTAGACATATAGGCAACGCCAAAGCTTTTCGAGTTACAACGTGTTGTTTATGAAAAACAAGATAATTTCGCACGATGCGGGATTTCCTTAAAACGTGGTTTTCTGACAAATTTTGACGAAAGAAAATTCTCCTGTGGGTTCTCTTTTGAGGCTACACTTTTAGAGGTACACGCCACACCAAATCCTTTCGAGTTACCACGTGATGTTTAGGAGATACAGCTAATTTTGTACGATGCGTTATTTCTTCTCGTAAAGTGTTTCCAATACGTACGTATTTGTCTTTACTCTGCAACACTGTATTTCCTTATAATGTTGTATTCTTACATGTTCTTTCGAGAGAAAACTCTCCTGTGCATTGTCTTTAGAGGCTACATGCTCACACATACACGCAATACCAAAGCTTTTCGAGTTACAACGTGTTGTTCAGGAAAAACAAGATAATTTTTCACGATGCGGCTTACAAAATTAGCTTGTATCTCCTAAACAACACGTTGTAACTCGAAATGAATTGGTGTGGCGTGTACGTCTAAACGTGTAGCCACAAAGGAGAACCCATAGGAGAATTTTCTTTCATCAAAATTTTTCAGAAAATCACGTTTTAAGGAAATCCCGCATCGTGCAAAATTATCTTTTTTTTCCTAAACAACACGTTGTAACTCGAAAAGCTTTCGTGTTGCGTGTATGTCTAAGTGTGTAGCCTCCAAAGAGAAGGCACAGGAGAGTTTTCTCTCAAAATAATATGTAAGAATACCATGTTATAAGGATATAAAGTGTTGCAGAGTAAAGACAAATATGTACGTATTGGAAACACTTTAGGAGAAGAAATAATGCATCGTACAAAATTAGCTTGAATCTCCTAAACAACACGCTGTAACTTGAAGACATTTGGTGTGGCGTGTACATCTTAACGTGTAGCCTCAAAAGAGAACCCACAGGAGAATTTTATTTCGTCAAAATTTGTCAGAAAACCACGTTTTAAGGAAATCCTGCATAGTGCGAAATATTCTTGTTTTTCCTAAACAACACGTCGTAACTCGAAAAGCTTTGGTGTTGCGTGTATTTCTAAGCGTGTAGCCTCAAAAGAGAACGCAGAGGAGAGTTTTCTCTCGAATGAATTAGTAAGAATACCATGTTATAAGGAATTACAGTGTTGTAGAATAAAGACAAATATGTACATATTGGAAACACTTAAAATTTACGAGAAGAAATAACGCATCGTACAAAATTAGCTTGTATCTCTTAAACAGCACTTTGTAACTCGAAAAGCTTTGGTGTTGCGTGCATTTCAAAGCGTGTAGCCTCAAAAGAGAAGGCACAGGAGAGTTTTCTCTGGAAAGAATATATAAGAATACCACGTTATAAGGAAATACAGTGTTGCAGAGTAAAGACAAATACATACATATTGGAAACACTTTATGAGAAGAAATAACGCATCGCAAAAATTAGCTTGTATCTCCTAAACAACATTTTGTAACTCGAAAAGATTTGGTGTGGCGTGTACGTCTAAACGTCTAGCCTCAAACGGGAACTCACAGGAAAATTTTCTTTTGTCAACATTTTTCAGAAAACCACGTTTTAAGGAAATCCCGCATTGTGCGAAATTATCTTGTTTTTCCTAAACAACACGTTGTAACTCGAAAAGTTTTGGTGTTGCATGTATGTCTAAGTGTGTAGTCTCAAAAGAGAATGCACAGGAGAGTTTTCTCTCGAAAGAATATGTAAGAAAACCACGTTATAAGGAATTACAGTGTTTCAGAGTAAAGACAAACATGTATGTATTGGAAACACTATACGAGAAGAAATAACGCATCATAAAAAATTAGCTTGTATCTCCTAAACAACACGTTGTAACCGAAAAGATTTGGTGTGGCATGTACGTCTAAACGTGTAGCCTCAAAAGAGAACCCACAGGAGAATTGTCTTAGGTCAAAATTTGTCAGAAAACCATGTTTTAAGGAAATCCCGCACATTATAAGGAAATACAGTGTTGCAGAGTAAAGACAAATATGTACCTATTGGAAACACTTTACAAGAAGAAATAACGCATCGTACAAAATTAGCTTGTGTCTCCTAAACAACACTTTGCAATTCGAAAAGATTTGGTTTGGCATGTACGTCTAAACGTGTAGCCTCAAAAGAGAAGCCACAGGAGAATTTTCTTTCGTTAAAATTTGTCAGAAAAGAGAACGCACAGGAGAGTTTTCTCTCGAAAGAATATATAAGAATAACACGTTATAAGAAAATACAGTGCTGCAAAGTAAAGACAAATACGTACCTTTTGGAAACACTTAAACTTTACGAGAAGTAAAGCATAGTACAAAATTAGCTTGTATCTCTTAAACAACAAGTTGTAACTCGAAAAGCTTTGGTGTTGCGCGCATTTATGAGCATGTAGCCTCAAAAGAGAAGGCACAGGAAGAAAGAATGCATCGCAAAAAATTAGCTCGTATCTCCTAAACAACATGTTGTTACTCGAAAAGATTTGGTGTGGCGTGTACGTCTAAACGTGTAGCCTCAAAAGAGAACACACAGGAGAATTTTCTTTGGTCAAAATTTGTCAGAAAACCTCGTTTTAAGGAAATCCCGCATCGTGCGAAATTATCTTGTTTTTCCTAAACAACACGTTGTAACTCGAAAACTTTGGTGTTGCGTGTATGTCTAATCATGTAGCCTCAAAAGAGAACGCACAGGAGACTTTTCTCTCGAAAGAATATGTAAGAATACCACGTTATAATGTAATACAGTGATGCAGAGTAAAGACAAATTAGTACGTATTGGAAACACTTTACGAGAAGAAATAATGCATCGTACAAATTTAGCTTGTATCTCCTAAACAACATGTTGTAACTCGAAAAGATTTGGTGTGGCGTGTACGTCTAAACGTGTAGCCTCAAAAGAGAACCCACAGGAGAATTGTTTTTCGGTAAAATTTGTCAGAAAACCATGTTTTAAGGAAATCACTCATCGTGAGAAATTATCATGTTTTTCCTAAACAACACGTTGTAACTCGAAAAGCTTTGATGTTGCGTGTATGTCTAAGCGTGTAGCCTCAAAAGAGAACTCACAGGAGAGTTTTCTCTCGAAAGAACATGTAAGAATACCACATTATAAGGAAATAAAATTTTGCAGAGTAAAGACAAATACGTATGTATTTGAAACACTTTACGAGAAGAAATAACGCATCGTAAAATTTAGTTTGTATCTCCTAAACAACACATTGTAACTCGAAAAGAGTTGGTGTGGCGTGTACGTCTAAACGTGTAGCCTCAAAGGAGAACCCACAGGAGAATTTTCTTTCGTCAAAATTTGTCAGAAAACCACTTATTAAGGAAATCTCGCATCGTGCGAAACTATCTTGTTTTTCCTAAACAACACATTGTAACTCGAAAATTTTTGATGTTGCATGTATGTCTAAGCATGTAGCCTCAAAAGAGAACGCACAGGAGAGATTTCTCTCGAACGAGTATGTAAGAATACCACGTTATAAGGAAATACAGTGTGGCAAATTAAAGATAAATATGTAGCTTTTGGAAACACTTAAACTTTACGAGAAGATATAAAGCATCGTAAAAAATTAGCTTGTATCTCCTAAACAACACGTTGTAACTCGAAAAGATTTGGTGTGGCGTGTACGTCTAAATGTGTAGCCTCAAATGAAAACCCACAGGAGAATTTTCTTTCGTCAAAATTTGTCAGAAAACTACATTTTAAAGAATTCCCGCATCTTGCGAAATTATCTTGTTTTTCCTAAACAACATGTTCTAACTCGAAATGCTTTGGTGTTGCGTGTATGTCTAAGCGTCTAGCCTCAAAAGAGAACACACAGGAGAGTTTTCTCATGAAAGAATATGTACAAGTACCATGTTATAAGGAAATACAATGTTGTAGAGTAAAGACAAATACGTACGTATTGGAAACACTTTAGGAGAAGAAATAACTCATCGTACAAAATTAGCTTGTATCTCCTAAACAACACGTTGTAACTCGAAAAGATTTGGTGTGGCATGTACGTCTAAGCGTGTAGCCTCAAATGAAAACCCACAGGAGAATTTTCTTTCGTCAAAATTTGTCAGAAAACCACGTTTTAAGGAATTCCCGCATCTTGCGAAATTATCTTGTTTTTCATAAACAACACGATCTAACTCGAAATGCATTGGTGTTGCGTGTATGTCTAAGCGTGTAGCCTCAAAAGAGAATGCACAGGAGAGTTTTGTCTCGAAAGAATATGTACGAATACCATGTTTTAAGGAAATACAGTGTTGTAGAGGAAAGACAAATACGTACGTTTTGGAAACACTTTAGGATAAGAAATAACGCATCATTCAAAATTAGCTTGTATCTCCTAAACAGCACGTTGTAACTCGAAAATCTTTGGTGTTGCGTGTATGTCTAAGCGTGTAGCCTCAAAAGAGAACACACAGGAGAGTTTTCTCTCGAAAAAATATGTAAGAATACCACGTCATAAGGAAATACAGTGTTGCAAAGTAAAGAAAAATACGTACCTTTTGGAAACACTTAAACGTTACGAGAAGAAATAATGCATCATTGAAAATTAGCTTGTATCTCCTAAACAATACGTTCTAACTCGAAAAGATTTGGTGTTGCGTGTATGACTAAGCATGTAGCCTCAAAAGAGAGCGCACAGGAGAGTTTTCTCTCGAAAGAATATGTAAGAATACCACGTTATGAGGAAATACAGTGTTGCAGAGTAAAGAAAAATACGTGCATATTGGAAAAACTTTACGAGAAGAAATAACGCATCCTACAAAATTAGCTTGTATCTCCTAAAGAACACCTTGTAACTCGAAAGGATTTGGTGTGGCGTGTACGTCAAACGTGTAGCCTCAAAAGAGAACCCACAAGAGAATTTTCTTTGGTCAAAATTTCTCAGAAAACCACGTTTTAAGGAAATGCCGCATCGTGCGAAATTATCTGGTTTTTCCTAAACAACACGTTTTAACTCGAAAAGCTTTGGTGTTGCGTGTATGTCTAAGTGTTTAGCCTCAAAAGAGAACGCACAGGAGAGTTTTCTCTCGAAAGAATATGTAAGAATTCCACGTTATAGGGAAATACAGTGTTGCAGAGTAAAGAAAAATACGTACGTATTGGAAAAACTTTACGAGAAGAAATAACGCATCCTACAAAATTAGCTTGTATCTCCTAAACAACACCTTGTAACTCGAAAGGATTTGGTGTGGCGTGTACGTCAAACGTGTAGCCTCAAAAGAGAACCCACAGGAGAATTTTCTTTGGTCAAAATTTGTCAGAAAATCACGTTTTAAGGAAATCCCTCATCGTGCGAAATTATATTGTTTTTCCTAAACAATACTTTGTAACTCGTAAAGCTTTGGTGTTGCGTGTATGTCTAAGAGTGTAGCTTCAAAAGAGAACGCACAGGAGAGTTTTCTCTCGAAAGAATATGTAAGAATACCATGTTATAAGGAAATACAGTGTTGCAGAGTAAAGATCAATAGGTAGTTATTGTAAATACTTTACGAGAAAAAATAACGCATGGTACAAAATTAGCTTGTATCTCTTAAACAACACGTTGTAATTCGAAAATATTTGGTGTGGCGTGTATGTCTAAATGTGTAGCCTCAAAAGAGAACCCACAGGAGAATTTTCTTTCGTCAAAATTTTTCAGAAAACCACGTTTTAAGGTAATCCCTCATCGTGCGAAATTATCTTGTTTTTCCTAAACAGCACAATGTAACTCGAAAAGCTTTGGTGTTGCGTGTATGTCTAAGCATGTAGCATCAAAAGAGAGCGCACAGGAGAGTATTCTCTCGAAAGAATATGTAAGAATACCACGTTATAAGGAAATACAGTGTTGCAGAGTAAAGAAAAATACGTACGTATTGGAAAAACTTTATGAGAAGAAATAACGCATCGTACAAAATTAGCTAGTATCTCGTAAACAACACCTTGTAACTCGAAAGGATTTGGTGTGGCGTGTACGTCTAAATGTGTAGCCTCTAAAGAGAACCCAAAGGAGAATTTTCTTTGGTCAAAATTTGACAGAAAACCACGTTTTAAGGAAATCCCGCATCGTGCGAAATTATCTTGTTTTTCCTAAACAACACGTTGTAACTCGAAAAGCTTTGGTGTTGCGTGTATGTCTAAGCGTGTAGCCTCAAAAGAGAACGCACAGGAGAGTTTTCTCTCGAAAGAATATGTAAGAATACCACGTTATAAGGAAATACCGTGTTGAAGAGTAAAGATAAATATGTAGTTATTGTAAATACTTTACGAGAAGAAATGACGCATGGTACAAAATTAGATTGTATCTCCTAAACAACACGTTGGAATTCGAAAATATTTGGTGTGGCATGTACGTCTAAACGTGTAGCCTCAAAAGAGGACCGACAGGAGAATTTTCTTTCGTCAAAATTTTTCAGAAATCACGTTTTAATGAAATCCCTCATTGTGCGAAATTATCTTGTTTTTCCTAAACAACACGTTGTAACTCGAAAAGCTTTGGTGTTGCCTGTATGTCTAAGCGTGTAGCCTCAAAAGACAATGCACAGGAGAGTTTTCTCTCGAAAGAATATGTAAGAATACAATGTTATAAGGAAATACACTGTTGCAGAGTAAAGACAAATATGTACGTATTGGAAACACTTTATGAGAAGAAATAAAGCATCGTAAAAATTAAGCTTTTATCTCCTAAACAACACTTTGTAACTCGAAAGATTTGGTGTGGCATGTATGTCTAAACGTGTAGCCTCAAAAGAGAACCCACAGGAGAATTTTCTTTCATCAAAATTTGTCAGAAAACCATGTATTAAGGAAATCCCGTATCGTGCAAAATTATCTTGTTTTTCCTAAACAACACATTGTAACTCGAAAAGCTTTGGTGTTGCGTGTACGTCTATGCATGTAGCCTCAAAAGAGAATGCACAGGAGAGTTTTCTCTCGAAAGAATATGTAAGAATACCACGTTATAAGTAAATACAGTGTTGCAGAGTAAAGATAAATAGGTAGTTATTGTAAATACTTTACGAGAAGAAATAACGCATATTACAAAAGAGTTTTCTCTCGAAAGAATATGTAAGACTACCAAGTTATAAGGAAATACAGTGTTGCAGAATAAAGACAAATATGTACGCATAGAAAACACTTTATGAGAAGAAATAACGCATCGTACAAAATTAGCTTGCATCTCCTAAACAACACGTTGTAACTCGAAAATATTTGGTGTGGTGTGTACGTCTAAACGTGTAGCCTCAAAAGAGAACCAACAGGAGAATTTTCTTCCGTCAAAATTTGTCTGAAAAACATTTTCTAAGGAAATCACGCATCGTACGAAATTATCTTGTTTTTCCTAAACTACACGTTGCAACTTGAAAAGCTTTGGTGTTGCGTGTATGTCTAAGCATGTAGCCTCAAAAGAGAGAGCACAGGAGAGTTTTCTCTCGAAAGAATATGTAAGAAAACCACATTATAAGGAAATACAGTGTTGCAGAGTAAAGAAAAATACGTACGTATTGGAAAAACTTTACAAGAAGAAATAACGCATTTGTACAAAATTAGCTTGTATCTCCTAAACAACACCTTGTAACTCGAAAAGATTTTGTTTGGCATGTAAGTCTAAAGGTGTAGCCTCAAAAGAGAAGCCACCGGAGAATTTTCTTTGGTCAAAATTTGTCAGCAAGCCACGTTTTAAGGAAATCCCGCATCGTGCGAAATTATCTTGTTTTTCCTAAACAACACGTTGTAACTCGAAAAGCTTTGGTGTTGCGTGTATGTCTAAGCATGTAGCCTCAAAAGAGAATGCACAGGAGAGTTTTCTCTCGAAAGAATATGTAAGAATACCACGGTATAAGGAAATACAGTGTTGCAGAGTAATGACAAATACTTACGTATTGGAAACACGTTACGAGAAGAAATAACGCATGGTACAAAATTAGCTTGTACCTCCTAAACAACTCGTTGTAACTCGAAAAGATTTGATGTGACGTTTGCATCTAAACGTGTAGCCTCAAAAGGGAACCCACAGGAGAATTTTCTTTCATCAAAATTTTTCAGAATACCATGTTTTACGGAAATCCCACATCATGCGAAATTATCTTGTATTTCCTAAACAACGCATGTCTAAGCTTGTAGCCTCAAAGGAGAACGCACAGGACAGTTTCCTGCGAAAGAATATGTAAGAATACCACGTTATGAGGAAATACAGTGTTGCAGAGTAAAGAGAAATACCTACGCATTGGAAACACTTTACAATAAGAAATAGTGCATTGTAAAAATTAGCTTGTATCTCCTAAACAACACGTTGTAACTCGAAAAGATTTGGTGTGGCGTGCATTTCTAAACGTGTAGCCTCAAAAGAGAACCCACAGGAGAATTTTCTTTGGTCAAAATTTGTCAGAAAACCAGGTTTTATGGAAATCCTGAAAAATTTTGACCAAAGAAAATTCTCCTATGGGTTCTCTTATGAGGCTACACGTTTAGACTTACACGCCACACCAATTCCTTTCGAGTTACAACGTGTTGTTTAGGAGATAGAAGCTAATTTTGTATGATGCGTTATTTCTTCTCGTAAAGTGTTTCCAATACGTATGTATTTGTCTTTACTCTGCAACACTGTATTTCCTTATAACTTGGTGTTCTTACATATTCTTTCAAGAGAAAACTATCCTGTGCCTTCTTTTTTGAGGCTACACACTTAGACATATGCGCAACACCAAAGTTTTTTGAGTTGCAACGTGTGGTTTAGGAAAAACCAGATAATTTCGCAAGATGTGGGATTTCCTTAAAACGTGATTGTCTGAAAAATTTTGAGGAAAGAAAATTCTCCTATGGGTTCTCTTTTGAGGCTACACGTTTAGACGTACACGCCACACCAAATCTTTCCGAGTTACAACGTGTTGTTTAGGAGATACAAGCTAATTTTGTACGATGCGCTATTTCTTCTCGTAAAGTGTTTCCAATACATATGTATTTGTCTTTACTCTGCAAAACTGTATTTCCTTATAATGTGGTATTCTTATATATTCGTTCGAGAGAAAACTCTCCTGTGCCTTCTCTTTTGAGGCTACACACTTAGGCATACACGCAACACGAAAGCTTTTCGAGTTACAACGTGTTGTTTAGGAAAAACAAGATAATTTCGCACGATGCGGGATTTCCTTAAAACGTGATTTTCTGAAAAATTTTGATGAAAGAAAATTCTCCTATGGGTTCTCTTTTGAGGCTACATGTTTAGACGTACACGCCACACCAAATCTTTTTGAGTTACAACGTGTTGTTTAGGAGATACAAGCTAATTTTGTACGATGCGTTATTTCTTATCGTAAAGTGTTTCCAATAGGTAAGTATTTGTCTTTACTCTGCAACACTGCATTTCCTATTAACGTGGTATTCTTACATATTCTTTCGAGAGAAAACTCTCCTGTGCCTTCTCTTTTGAGGTTACACACTTAGACATACAAGCAACACGAAAGCTTTTCGAGTTACAAGGTGTTGTTTAGGAAAATCAAGATAATTTCGCACGATGCGGGATTTCCTTAAAATGTGATTTTCTGAAAAAATTTTGACGAAAGAAAATTCTCCTATAAGTTCTCTTTTGAGGCTACACGTTTAGACGTACACGCCACACCAAATCTTTTCGAGTTACAACGTGTTGTTTAGAAGATACAAGCAAATATTTTATGATGCGTTATTTCTTCTCGTAAACTGTTTCCAATAAGTACGTATTTGTCTTTACTCTGCAACACTGTATTTCCTTATAACGTGGTATTCTTACATATTCTTTCGAGAGAAAACTCTCCTGTGTGTTCTCTTTGAGGCTACACGCTTAGACATACACGCAACCCCAAAGATTTTCGAGTTACAACGTGTTGTTTAGGAAAAACAAGATAATTTCGCACGATATGGGATTTCGTTAAAACCTGGTTTTCTGACAAATTTTGACCAAAGAAAATTCCCCTGTGGGTTCTCTTTTGAGGCTACACGTTTAGAGGAATATGCCACACCAAATCTTTTCGAGTTACAACGTGTTGTTTTGGAGATACAAGCTAATTTTGTAAGATACGTTATTTCTTCTCCTAAAGAGTTTCCAATACATATGTATTTGTCTTTATTCTGCAACACTGTATTTCCTTATAACGTGGTATTCTTGCATATTATTTTGAGAGAAAACTCTCCTGTGCCTTCTCTTTTGAGGCTACATGCTTAGACATACACGAAACACCAAAGCTTTTCGAGTTACAACCTGTTCTTTAGGAAAAACAAGATAATTTCGCATGATGCGGGATTTCCTTAAAACGTGGTTTTCTGACAAATTTTGACGAAAGAAATTTCTCCTGTGGGTTCTCTTTTGAGGCTACATGTTTAGACGTACACACCACGCCAAATATTTTCGAGTTACAACGTGTTCTTTAGGAGAAACAAGCTAATTTTGTACGATGCATTATTTCTTCTCGTAAAGTGTTTTCAATACGTACGTATTTGTCTTTATTTTGCAACACTGTATTTCCTTATAACGTGGTATTCTTATATATTCTTTCGAGAGAAAACTCTCCTGTGCATTCTCTTTTGAGGCTACATACTTAGACATACACGAACACCAAAGCTTTTTGAGTTACAACGTGTTGTTTAGGAAAAACAAGATAAGTTCGCACGATGAGGGATTTCCTTAAAACGTGGCTTTCTGACAAATTTTGAAGAAAGAAAATTCTCCTGTGGGTTCTCTTTTGAGGCTATACGTTTAGACGCACACGCCACACCAAATATTTTCGAATTACAACGTGTTGTTTAGGAGATACAAGCTAATTTTGTACCATGCATCATTTCTTCTCGTATAGTATTTACAATTACTACCTATTTATCTTTACTCTGCAACACTGTATTTCCTTATAACGTGGTATTCCTACATATTCTTTCGAGAGAAAACTCTCCTGTGTCCTCTTTTGAGGCTACACGCTTAGACATACACGCAACACCAAAGCATATCGAGTTACAACGTGTAGTTTAGGAAAAACAAGGTAATTTCGCACGATGAGGTATTTCCTTAGAACATGGTTTTCTGACAAATTTTGACGAAAGAAAATTCTCTTGTGGGTTCTCTTTTGAGGCTACACGTTTAGACGTACACGCCACACGAAATCTTTTCGAGTTACAACGTGTTAGTTAGGAGATACAAGCTAATTTTGTACGATGCGTTATTTCTTCTCGTAAAGTGTTTCCAATACGTACGTATTTGTCTTTATGCTGCAACACTGTATTTCCTTATAACGTGGTATTCTTACATATTCTTTCGACAGAAACTCTCCTGTGAATTCTCTTTTGAGGCCACACGCTTAGACATACATGCAACACCAAAGCTTTTCGAATTACAACGTGTTGTTTAGGAGAAACAAGATAATTTCGCACGATGCGGGATTTCCATAAAACGTGGGTTTCTGACAAATTTTGACGAAGGAAAATCCTCCTGTGGTTTCTCTTTTGAGGCTACACGTTTAGCCGTACATGCCACACCAAATCCTTTCGAGTTACAACGCGTTGTTTAGGAGATACAAGCTAATTTTGTATGATGCATTATATTTTTTCGTAAAGTTTTTTCCAATACTTACGTATTTGTCTTTAGTCTGCAACACTGTATTTCCTTATAACGTGGTATTCTCACATATTGTTTCGAGAGAATACTCTACTGTGCGTTCTCTTTTGAGGCTACAAGCTTAGATATACACGCAACACCAAAGCTTTTTGAATTAAAACGTGTTGTTTAGGAAAAACAAGATAATTTCGCAGGATGCAGGATTTCCTTAAAACGTGGTTTTCTCACAAATTTTGACGAAAGAAAATTCTCCTGTTCATTGTCTTTGAGGCTACACTTTTAGACGTACACGCCAAACCAAATCTTTTCGAGTTACCACTTGTTGTTTAGGAGCTACAAGTTAATAATTTATGATGCGTTATTTCTTCTCGTAAAGTGTTTCCAATATGTACGTTTTTGTCTTTACTCTGCAACACTGTATTTCCTTATAACGTGGTATTCTTACATGTTCTTCCGAGAGAAAACTCTCCTGTGCATTCTCTTTTGAGGCTACACGCTTAGACATACACGCAACACCAAAGCTTTTCGAGTTACAACGTGTTGTTTAGGAAAAACAAATAATTTCGCACGATGCGGGATTTCCTTAAAACGTGGTTTTCTGACAAATTTTGACGAAAGAAAATTCTCCTGTTGGTTCTCTTTTGAGGCTACACGTTTAGACTTACATGCCAAACCAAATCTTTTCGAGTTACAACGTGTTGTTTAGGAGATAAAAGCTAATTTTTAATAATGCATTATTTCTTCTCGTAAAGTGTTCCCAATATGTACGTATTTGTCTTTACTCTGCAAAATTGTATTTCCTAATAGCGTGGTGTTCTTACATATTCTTTCGAGAGAAAACTCTCCTGTGCCTTCTCTTTTGAGGCTCCACGTTTAGACATACACGCAACACTAAAGTTTTTCGAGTTACAACATGATGTTTAGGAAAAAGAAGATGATTTCGCACGATGCAGGATTTCCTTAAAACGTGGTTTTCTCAAAAATTTTGAAGAAAGAAAATTCTCCTGTGGGTTCTCTTTTGAGGCTACACGTTTAGACATACACGCCACACCAGATCTTTTTGAGTTACAACGTGTTGTTTAGGAGATACATGTTAATTTTTTTACTATGCGTTAATTCTTCTAGTAAAGTGTTTCCAATACGTACGTGTTTATCTTTACTCTGCAACACTGTATTTCCTTATAACGTGGTATTCTTACATATTCTTTCGAGAGAAAACTCTCCTTTGCGTTCTCTGTTGAGGCTACACGCTTAGACATACATGCAACACCAAAGCTTTCGAGTTACAACGTGTTGTTTAGGAAAAACAAGATAATTTCGCACGATGCGAGATTTCCTTAAAACGTGGTTTCTGACAAATTTTGATGAAAGAAAACTCTCCTGTGGGTTCTCTTTTGAGGGTACACGTTTAGACATACACGTCACACCAAATGTTTTCGAGTAACAACGTGTTGTTTAGGAGATACAAGCTAATTTTGTAAGATGCGTTATTTCTTCTCGTAAAGTGTTTCCAATATGTACTTATTTGTCTTTACTCATCAAAATTTTATTTCCTTATAACGTGGTATTCTTACATATTCATTCAAGAGAAAACTCTCCTGTGCCTTCTCTTTTGAGGCTCCACGCTTAGACATACACGCAACACCAAAGCTTTTCGAGTTACAACTTGTTGTTTAGGAAAAAGAAGATGATTTCGCACGATGCGGGATTTCCTTAAAACGTGGTTTTCTGAAAAATTTTAACGAAAGAAAATTCTCCTGTGGGTTCTCTTTTGAAGCTACACATTTAGACGTACACGCCGCACCAAATCTTTTCGAGTTACAACGTGTTGTTTAGGAGATACAAGCTAATTTTGTACGATGCGTTATTTCTTCTCGTAAAGTTTTCCAATACGTACATATTTTTCTTTACTCTGCAACACTGTATTTCCTTATAACTTGGTATTCTTACATATTCTTTCGAGAGAAAACTATCCTGTGCGTTCCCTTTGAGGCTACACACTTAGACATACAGGCATCACCAAAGCTTTTCGAGTTACAATGTGTTGTTTATGAAAATCAAGATTATTTCGCACGATGCGTGATTTCCTTAAAATGTGGTTTTCTCACAAATTTTGACGAAAGAAAATTATCCTGTGGGTTCTCTTTTGAGGCTACACGTTTAGACGTACATGCCACACCAAATCCTTTCGAGTTACCACGTGTTGTTTAGGAGATACAAGCTAATTTTTTATGATGCGTTATTTCTTCTCGTAAAGTGTTTCCAGTACGTACTTATTTCTCTTTACTCTGCAACATTGTATTTCCCTATAACGTGGTATTCTTACATATTCTTTCGAGGGAAAACTCTCCTGTGTGTTCTCTTTTGAGGCTACATGCTTAGGCATACACGCAACACCAAAGCTTTTCGAGTTACAACGTTTTGTTTAGGAAAAACAAGATAATTTCGCACGATGCGAGATTTCCATAAAACGTGGTTTTCTGAAAAATTTTGACCAAAGAAAGTTCTCCTATGCATTCTCTTTTGAGGCTACACGTGTAGTCGTACCCGCCAAAACAAATCTTTTCGAGTTACAACGTGTTGTTTAGAAGATACAAGCTAATTTTTTACGATGCATTATTTCTTCTCTTAAAGTGTTTCCAATACGTACGTATTTGTCTTTACTCTGCAACACTGTATTTCCTTATAACGTGGTATTCTTACATATTCTTTCGAGAGAAAACTCTCCTGTGCGTTCTCTTGTGAGGCGACACGCTTAGACATACACGCAACAGCAAAGCTTTTCGAGATACAACATGTTGTTTAGGAAAAACAAGATAATTTCGCACGATGCAAGATTTCCTTAAAACGTGGTTTCTGACAAATTTTGATGAAAGAAAATTCTCCTGTGTGTTCTCTTTTGAGGCTACACGTTTAGACGCACACGCCACACCAAATATTTTCGAGTTACAACGTGTTGTTTAGGAGATACAAGCTAATTTTTTATGATGCGTTGTTTCTTCTCCTAAAGTGTTTCCAATACGTACGTACTTGTCTTTACTCTGCAACACTGTAGTTCCTATTTACGTGGTATTCTTACATATTCTTTTGAGAGAAAACTCTCCGTTGCCTTCTCTTTTGAGGCTACACGCTAAGACTTACACGAAACACCAAAGGTTTTCGAGTTACAACGTGTTGTTTAGGAATAACCAGATAATTTCGCATGATGCGGGATTTCCTTAAACCGTGGTTTTCTGACAAATTTTGACGCAAGAAAATTCTCCTGTGGGTTCTCTTTTGAGGCTACACGTTTAGAAGTACACGCCACACCAAATCATTTCTAGTTACAACGTGCTGTTAAGAGATACAAGCTAATTTTGTACGATGCATTATTTCTTCTCGTAAAGTTTAAGTGTTTCCAATATGTATGGATTTGTCTTTATTCTGCAACACTGTATTTCCTTATAACGTGGTATTGTTACATATTGTTTCCAGAGAAAACTCTCCTGTGCCTTCTCTTTTGAGGCTACACGCATAGACATACACGCAACACCAAAGCTTTTCGAGTTACAACGTGTTGTTTAGGAAAAACAAGATTTTTCGCAGGATGCGTGATTTCCTTAAAACGTGGTTTTGTGACAAATTTTGACGAAAGAAAAATTTCCTGTGGGTACTCTTTTGAGGCTACACCTTTAGACGTACACGCCACACCAAATGTTTTCGAGTTACAATGTGTTGTTTAGGAGATACAAGCTAATTTTTTTACTATGCGTTATTTCTCCTCGTAAAGTGTTTCCAATAAGTACATATTTGTCTTTACTCTGCAACACTGTATTTGCTTATATTGTGGTATTCTTACATATTCTTTCGAGAGAAAACTCTCCAGTGCATTCTCTTTTGAGGCTACATGCTTAGACATACACGCAACACCAAAGCTTTTCTAGTAACGACGTGTTGTTTAGGAAAAACAAGATAATTTCGCACGATGCGGGATTTCCTTAAAACGTGGTTTTCTGAAAAATTTTGACGAAAGAAAATTCTCCTGGGGGTTCTCTTTTAAGGCTACACATTTAGACGTACACGCCACACCAAATCTTTTCGAGTTACAACGTGCTGTTTAGGAGATACAAGCTAATTTTGTATGATAAGTTATTTCTTCTCGTAAAGTTTAAGTGTTTCCAATACGTACGTATTTGTCTTTAGTCTGCAACACTGTATTTCATTATAACGTGGTATTCTTACCTATTCTTTTGAGAGAAAACTCTCCTGTGCCTTCTCTTTTGAGGGTACATGCTTAGACATACACGCAACATCAAAGCTTTTCGAGTTACGATGTGTTGTTTTGGAAACACAAGATAATTTCGCACGATGCGGGATTTCCTTAAAAAATTGTTTTCTGACAAATTTTGACGAAAGAAAATTCTCCTGTGGGTTCTCTTTTGAGGCTACACGTTTAGACATACACGCCATGCCAAATCATTTCGAGTTACAACGTGTTGTTTAGGAGATACAAGCTAATTTTGTTTGATGCGTTATTTCTTCTCGTAAAGTGTTTCCAATACGTACATATTTTTCTTGACTCTGCAACACTGTATTTCCTAATAACGTGGTATGCTTACATATTCTTTCGAGAGAAAACACTCCTGTGCGTTCTCTTTTGAGGCTACACGCTTAGACATACACTAAACACCAACGCTTTTCGAGTTACAATGTGTTCTTTAGGAAAAACAAGATAATTTCGCACAATGCGGGATTTCCTTAAAACGTGGTTTTCTGAAAAAAATTTGACGAAAGAAAATTCTCCTGTGGGTTCTCTTTTCAGGCTACATGTTTAGACGTACACGCCATACGAAATCTTTTCGAGTTACAACGTGTAATTTAGGAGATACAACGTAATTTTGTACGATGCGTTATTTCTTCTTGTAAAGTGTTTCGAATACGTACGTATTTGTCTTTACTCTGCAACACTGTATTTCCATATAACGTGATATTCTTACGTATTCTTTCGAGAGAAAACTCTCCTGTGCCTTCTCTTTTGAGGCTACACGCTTAGACATACATGCAACACCAAAGCTTTTCGAGTTACAAAGTGTTCTTTAGGAAAAACAAGATAATTTCGCACAATGCGGGATTTCCTTAAAACGTGGTTTTCTGACCAATTTTGACTAAAGATTATTCTCCTGTGGGTTCTCCTTTGAGGCTACACGTTTAGACATACAAGCCACATCAAATCTTTCTGAGTTACAATGTGTTGTTTAGGAGATACAAGCTAATTTTGTATGATACGTTATTTCTTCTTGTAAAGTGTTTCCAATACGTATGTATTTGCTTTACTCTGCAACACTGTACTTCCTTATAACGTGGTATTCTTACATATTCTTTCGAGAGAAAACTCTCCTGTGCGTTCTCTTTGGGGCTACAAGCTTAGACATACACGCAACACCAAAGCTTTTCGAGTGACAACGTGTTGTTTACGAAAAACAAGATAATTTAGCACGATGCGGGATTTCCTTAAAACGTGGTTTTCTGAAAAAAAATTTGACGAAAGAAAACTCTCCTGTGGGTTCTCTTTTGAGGCTACACGTTTAGATGTACACGCCACACCAAATCTTTTCGAGTTACAACGTGTAGCTTAGGAGAAACAAGCTAATTTTGTGCGATGCGTTATTTCTTCTTGTAAAGTGTTTCCAATAATTACATATTTGTCTTTACTCTGCAACACTGTATTTCCTTATAACTTGGTATTCTTACATATTCTTTCAAGAGAAAACTGTCCTGTGCCTTCTCGTTTGAGGCTTCGCGCTTAGACATTCACGCAACAGCAAAGCTTTTCGAGTTACAACGTGTTCTTTAGGAAAACCAAGATAATTTTGCACGATGCGGGATTTCCTTAAAACGTGGTTTTCTGACTAATTTTGACTAAAGAATATTATCCTGTGGGTTCTCCTTTGAGGCCACACCTTTAGACGTACAAACCACATCAAATCTTTCCGAGTTACAACGTATTGATTAGGAGATACAAGCTAATTTTGTATGATGCGTTATTTCTTCTTGTAAAGTGTTTCCAATACGTATGTATTTGCTTTACTCTGCAACACTGTAATTCCTTATAACGTGGTATTCTTACATATTATTTGGAGAGAAAACTCTCCTGTGCCTTCTCTTTTGAGGCTATACGCTTAGACATACACGCAACACCAAAGCTTTTCGAGTGACAACGTGTTGTTTAGGAAAAACAAGGTAATTTCCAACGATGCGGGATTTCCTTAAAACATGGTTTTCAGACAAATTTTGACAAAAGAAAATTCTCCTGTGTGGTTCTCTTTTGAGGCTACACGTTTAGAAGTACACGCCACACCAAATCTTTTCGAGTTACAACGTGCTGTTTGGAGATACAAGCTAATTTTGTATGATGCATTATTTCTTCTCATAAAGTTTAAGTATTTCCAATATGTATGTATTTGTCTTTACTCTGCAACACTGTATTTCCTTATAACGTGGTATTCTTACATATTCTTTCGAGAGAAAACTCTCCTGTGCATTCCCTTTTGTGGCTACATGCTTAGACATACATGCAACACCAAAGCTTTTCGAGTTACAACGTGTTGTTTAGGAAAAACAAGATAATTTCGCACGATGCGGGATTTCCTTAAAACGTGGTTTTCTGAAAAAATTTTGATGAAAGAAAATACTCCTGTGGGTTCTCTTTTGAGGCTACACGTTTATACGTACACCCCACACCAAATCTTTTCGAGTTATAACGTGTAGTTTAGGAGATACAAGCTAATTTTGTACGATGCATTATTTCTTCTTCTAAAGTGTTTCCAATACGTAGGTATTTGTCTTTACTCTGCAACACTGTATTTCCTTATAACGTGGTATTCTTACATATTCTTTAGAGAGAAAACTCTCCTGTGCCTTCTCTTTTGAGGCTACATGCTTAGACATACACGCAACACCAAAGCTTTTCGAGTTACGACGTGTTGTTTAGGAAAAACAAGATAATTTCGCATGATGTGGGATTTCCTTAAAACGTGGTTTACTGACCAATTTTGACGAAAGAAAATTCTCCTGTGTGGTTCTCTTTTGAGGCTACACGTTTAGAAGTACACGCCACACCAAATCTTTTCGAGTTACAACGTGCTGTTAGGAGATACAAGCTAATTTTGTATGATGCATTATTTCTTCTCATAAAGTTTAAGTGTTTCCAATATGTATGTATTTGTCTTTACTCTGCAACACTGTATTTCCTTATAACGTGGTATTCTTACATATTCTTTCGAGAGAAAGCTCTCCTGTGCATTCCCTTTTGTGGCTACATGCTTAGACATACATGCAACACCAAAGCTTTTCGAGTTACAACGTGTTGTTTAGGAAAAACAAGATAATTTCGCACGATGCGGGATTTCCTTAAAACGTGGTTTTCTGAAAAAATTTTGATGAAAGAAAATACTCCTGTGGGTTCTCTTTTGAGGCTACACGTTTATACGTACACCCCACACCAAATCTTTTCGAGTTATAACGTGTAGTTTAGGAGATACAAGCTAATTTTGTACGATGCATTATTTCTTCTTCTAAAGTGTTTCCAATACGTAGGTATTTGTCTTTACTCTGCAACACTGTATTTCCTTATAACGTGGTATTCTTACATATTCTTTAGAGAGAAAACTCTCCTGTGCCTTCTCTTTTGAGGCTACATGCTTAGACATACACGCAACACCAAAGCTTTTCGAATTACGACGTGTTGTTTAGGAAAAACAAGATAATTTCGCATGATGTGGGATTTCCTTAAAACGTGGTTTACTGACCAATTTTGACGAAAGAAAATTCTCCTGTGGGTTCTCATTTGAGGCTACACGTTTAGACGTACACGCCACACCAAATCTTTTCGAGTTAAAACGTGTTGTTTTGGAGATACAAGCTAATTTTGTACGATGCGTTATTTCTTCTCGTAAAGTGTTTCCAATATGTACTTTTTGTCTTTAATCTGCAACACTGTATTTCCTTATAACGTGGTATTCTTACATATTCTTTCGAGAGAAAACTTTCCTGTGCCTTCTCTTTTGAGGCTACACGCTTAGACGTACACGCAACAACAAAGCTTATCGAGTTAAAATATGTTGTTTAGGAAAAACAAGATAATTTCTCACGATGCGGGATTTCCTTAAAACGTGGTGTTCTGACAAATTTTGACCTAAGAATATTCTCCTGTGGGTTCTTTTTTGAGGCTACACTTTTAGACGTACAAGCCACATCAAATCTTTCCGAGTTACAACGTGTTGTTTAGGAGGTACAAGCTAATTTTGTACGATGCATTATTTCTTCTCGTAAGTTTAAGTGTTTCCAATATGTACGTATTTGTCTTTTCTCTGCAACACTGTATATCCTTATAAGGTGGTATTCTTACATATTCGTCGAGAGAAAACTCTCCTGTGCCTTCTCCTTTGAGGCTACATGTTTAGACATACACACAAAACCAAAGCTTTTCCAGTTACGAAGTGTTGTTTAGGAAAAACAAGATAATTTCGCACGATGCAGTATTTCCTTAAAATGTGGTTTCCTAACAAATTTTGACGAAAGAAAATTCTCCTGTGGGTTCTCTTTTGAGGCTACATGTTTAGACGTACACGCCACACCAAATCATTTTGAGTTAAAACGTGTTGTTTAGGAGATACAAGCTTGTACGAAGCATTATTTCTTCTCGTAAAGTGTTTCCAATATGTACTTTTTGTCTTTAATCTGCAACACTGTATTTCCTTATAACATGGTATTCTTACATATTCTTTCGAGAGAAAACTCTCCTGTGCCTTCTCTTTTGAGGCTACACGCTTAGACATACACGCAACACCAAAGATTTTCGAGTCAGGATGTTTTGTTTAGGAAAAAATAGATAATTTCGCACAATGCCGGATTTCCTTAAAATGTGGTTGTCTGAAAAATTTTGACGAAAGAAAATTCTACTGTGGGTTCTCTTTTGAGGTTACACCTTTAGACGCACATGCCACACCAAATCTTTTCGAGTTACAACGTGTTGTTTAGGAGATACAAGCTAATTTTGTACGATAAGTTATTTCTTCTCGTAAAGTTTAAGTGTTTCCAATATGTACGTATTTGTCTTTACTCTGCAACACTGTATTTCCTTATAACGTGGTATTCTTACATATCCTTTCGAGAGAAAACTCTGCTGTGCCTTCTCTTTTGATGCTACACGCTTAGAAATACACGCAACACCAAAGCTTTTCAAGTTACAACGTGTTGTTTAGGAAAAACAAGATAATTTCGCACGATGCGGGATTTCCTTAAAATGTGGTTTTCTGACAAATATTGACGAAAGAAAATTCTCCTATGGGTTCTCTTTTGAGGCTACACGTTTTGTCATATATGCCGCACCAAATCCTTTCGAGTTACAACGTGTTGTTTAGGAGATACAAGCTATTTTTTACGATGTGTTATTATTTCTCATAAAGTTTAAGTTTTTCCATTACGTACTTATTTGTCTTTACTCTGCAACACTTTATTTCCTTATAATGTGGTATTCTTACATATTCTTTCGAGAGAAAACTCTCCATTGCCGTCTCTTTTGAGGCTACACGCTAAGACTTACACGCAACACCAAAGCTTTTCGAGTTACAACGTGTTGTTTAGGAAAAACAAGATAATTACACACGATGCGGGATTTCCTTAAAACCTGGTTTTCTGACAAATTTTGAGGAAAGAAAATTCTCTTGTGGGTTCTCTTTTGAGGCTACACGTTTAGATATACACGCCACACCAAATCTTTTCAAGTTGCAACGTGCTGTTTCGGAGATACAAGCTAATTTTGTATGATGCATCATTTCTTCTCGTAAAGTTTAAGTGTTTCCAATAAGTGCTTATTTGTCTTTACTCTGCAACACTGTATTTCCTTATAACGTGGTATTCTTACATATTCTTTCGAGAGAAAACTCTCCATTGCCGTCTCTTTTGAGGCTACATGCCTAGACATACACGCAACACCAAAGCTTTTCGAGTTACGATGTGTTGTTTAGAAAAAACAAGATATTTTCGAACGATGCGGGATTTCCTTAAAACATGGTTTTCTGACAAATTTTGACGAAGAAAATTCTCCTGTGGGTTCTCTTTTAAGGCTACATGTTTAGTTGTAAACGCCACACCACATCGTTTCGAGTTACAACGTGTTGTTTAGGAGATATAAGCTAATTTTGTATGATGCTTTATTTCTTCTCTAATGTTTAATTTTTTCCAATACATACGTAATTGTCTTTACTCTGCAACACTGTATTTCCTTATAACGTGGTATTCTTACATATTGTTTCGAGAGAAAACTCTCCTGTGCCTTCTCTTTTGAGGCTACACGCTTAGACATACATGCAACACCAAAGCTTTATGCGTTAAGATGAGTTGTTTAGGAAAAAGATAATTTTGCAAGATGCGGGATTTCCTTAAAACATGGTTTTCTGACAAATTTTGACAAAGAAAATTCTCCTGTGGGTTCTCTTTTGAGGCTACACGTTTAGACTTACACGCCACACCAAATCTTTTCGAGTTACAACGTGTTGTTTAGGAGATACAAGCTAATTTTTTACGATAAGTTATTTCTTCTCGTAAAGTTTAAGTGTTTCCAATACGTATGTATTTGTCTTTATCTGCAACACTGTATTTCCTTATAACGTGGTATTCTTACATATTCTTTCGAGAGAAAACTCTCCTGTGCCTTCTCTTTTGAGGCTAAACGGTTAGACATACACGCAACACCAAAGCTTTTCGAATTACAACGTGTTGTTTAGGCAAAACAAGATAATTTTTCACGATGCAGGATTTCCTTAAAACGTGGTTTTCTGACAAATTTTGACGAATGAAAATTCTCCTGTGGGTTCTCTTTTGATGCTACATGTTTAGACATACACGCTATACCAAATATTTTCGAGTTACAACGTGTTGTTTAGGAGATACAAGCTAATTTTGTACGATGCGTTATTTCTACTCCTAAAGTTTCTCCAATGCATACATATTTGTCTTTACTCTGCAAAACTGTATTTCTTTATAACGTGGTATTCTTACATATTCTTTCGAGAGAAAACTCTCCTGTGCCTTCTCTTTTGAGGCTACACGCTTAGACATACACGCAACACCAAAGCTTTTCGAGTTACAACATGTTGATTAGGAAAAACAAGATAATTTCGCACGATGCGGGATTACCTTAAAACATGGTTTTCTGACAAATTTTGACGAAAGAAAATTATCCTGTGGGTTCTCTTTTGAGGCTACACGTTTAGACGTACACGCCCCACCAAATCTTTTCGAGTTACATCGTGTTGTTTAGGAGATACAAGCTAATTTTTACGATGCGTTATTTCTTTTCGGAACGTGTTTCCAATAAGTATGTATTTGTCTTTACTCTGCAACATTCGATTTCCTTATAACGTGGTATTCTTACATATTTTTTCGAGACAAAACTCTCCTGTGCGTTCTCCTTTGAGGCTACATGCTAAGACATACTCACAACACCAATGCTTTTCATGTTACAACATGTTGTTTAGGAAAAATAAGATAATTTCGCACGATATGGGATTTCCTTAAAACGTGGTTTTCTGACAAATTTTGACGAAAGAAAATTCTCCTGTAGGTTCTCTTTTGAGGCTACACGTTTAGATGTACACGCCACACCAAGTCTTTTCGAGTTACAATGTGTTGTTTAGGAGATACAAGCTAATTTTTTAAGATGCGTTATTTCTTCTCATAAACTTTAAGTGTTTCCAATAGGTACGTATTTGCCTTTATTCTGCAAAACTGTATATCCTTATAACGTGATATTCTTACATATTCTTTCGTGAGAAAACTCTCCTGTGCCTTCTCTTTTGAGGCTACACGCTTAGACATACACGCAACACCAAAGCTTTTGAGTTACAACATGTTGTTTAGGAAAAACAAGATAATTTCGCACAATGCGGGATTTCCTTAAAACTTGGTTTTCTGACAAATTTTGATGAAAGAAAATTCTCCTGTGGGTTCTCTTTTGAGGCTACACGTTTAGACATACACACCACACCAAATCTTTTCGAGTTACAACGTGCTGTTTATGAGATACAAGCTAATTTTTTACGATGCATTTTTTATTCTCGTAAAGTTTAAGTGTTTCCAATAGGTACGTATTTGTCTTTACTCTGCAACACTGTATTTCCTTATAACGTGGTATTCCTACATATTCTGTCGAGAGAAAACTCTCCTGTGCTTTTTCTTTTGAGGCTATGCGCTTAGACATACACGCAAAACCAAAGCATTTTGTGTTACAACGTGTTGATTAGGAAAAACAAGATAAATTCGCACGATGCCGGATTTACTTAAAACGTGGTTTTCTGACAAATTTTGACGAAAGAAAATTCTCCTGTGGGTTCTCTTTTGAGGCTACACGTTTAGACGTACAAGCCACTCCAAATCTTTTCGAGTTACAACGTGTTGTTTAGGAGATACAAACTAATTTTGTACGAGGCGTTAATTCTTCTCGTAAAGTGTTTCCAAAATGTACGTATTTGTCTTTACTTTGCAACACTGTATTTCCTTATAACGTGGTATTCTTACATATTCTTTTGAGAGAAAACTCTCCTTTGCCTTCTCTTTTGAGGCTACAAGCTTAGACATACACGCAACACCAAAGCTTTTCGAGTTACAACGTGTTCTTTAGGAAAAACAAGATAATTTCACACGATGCGGGATTTCCTTAAACGTGGTTTTCTGACAAATTTTGATGAAAGAAAATTCTCCTTTGGGTTCTCCTTTGAGGCTACACGTTTAGATGTACACGCCACACCAAATCTTTTCGAGTTACAAAGTGCTGTTTAAGAGATACAACCTAATTTTGTACGATGCGTTATTTCTTCTTGTAAAGTGTTTCCACTATGTATGTATTTGACTTTACTCTGCCACACTGTATTTCCTTATAATGTGGTATTCTTATGTATTCTTTCGAGAGAATACTTTCCTGTGCCTCTTCTTTTTTGATGCTACTCGCTTAGACATACACGCAACAACAAAGCTTTTCGAGTTAAAATTTGTTGTTTAGGAAAAACAAGATAATTTCACACGATGCGTGATTTCCTTAAAACGTGGTTTTCTAAAAAAAATTTGAAGAACGAAAATTCTCCAGTGGGTTCTCATTTGAGGCTACACGTTTAGACGTACACGCCACACCAAATCTTTTCGAGTTACAATGTGTAGTTTAGGAGATACAAGCTAATTTTGTACGATGGGTTATTTCTTCTTGTAAAGTGTTTCCAATAGGTACGTATTTGTCTTTACTCTGCAACACAGTATTTCCTTATAATGTGGTATTCTTACATATTCTTTCGAGAAAACTCTCCTGTGCCTTCTCTTTTGAGGCTACATGCTTAGACATACACGCAACACCAAAGCTTTTCGATTTATAACATGTTGTTTAGGAAAAATAAGATAATTTCGCACAATGCGGGATTTCTTTAAAACGTGGTTTCTGACAAATTTTGATGAATGAAAATTTTCCTGTGCGTTCTCTTTGAGGCTACACGTTTAGACGTACATGCCACACCAAATCTTTTCGAGTTACAACGTGCTGTTTAGGAGATACAAACTAATTTTGTATGATGCATTATTTCTTCTCGTATAGTTTAAGTGTTTCCAATATGTACGTATTTGTCTTTTCTCTACAACATTGTATTTCCTTATAACGTATTATTCTTACATATTCTTTTGAGAGAAAACTCTCCTGTGCCTTCTCTTTTGAGGCTACACGCTTAGACATACACGCAATACGAAAGCTTTTCGAGTTACAACATGTTGTTTAGGAAAAACAAGATAATTTCGCCCGATGCGGGATTTCCTTAAAACGTGGTTTTCTGACAAATATTGACAAAAGAAAATTCTCCTGTGGGCTCTCTTTTGAGGCTACACGTTTAGACATACACGCCACACCAAATCTTTTCAAGTTACAACGTGTTGTTTAGGAGATACAACCTAATTTTGTAAGATGCGTTATTTCTTCTCGTAAAGTGTTTCCAGTACATACGTACTTCTCTTTACTCTGCAACACTGTATTTCCTTATAACGTGGTATTCTTACATATTCTTTTGAGAGAAAACTCTCCTGTGCCTTCTCTTTTGAAGCTACATGCTTAGACATACACGCAACACCAAAGCATTTCGGGTTACAACGTGTTGTTTAGGAAAAACAAGATAATTTCGCGCGAAGCTGGATTTCCTTAAAACGTGGTTTTCAGACAAATTTTGACAAAAGAAAATTCTCCTGTGGGTTCTCTTTTGAAGACTACACGTTTAGACGTACATGCCACATGAAATCTTTTCGAGTTACAACGTGTTGTTTAGGAGATATCAGCTAATTTTTTAAGATGCGTTATTTCTTCTCTTAAAGTGTTTCCAATACGTAAGTATTTGTCTTTACTCTGCAACACTGTATTTCCTTATAACGTGGTATTCTTACATATTCTTTCGAGAGAAAACTCTCCTGTGCCTTCTCTTTTGAGGCTACACGCTTAGACTTACACGCAACACCAAAGATTTTCGAGTTACAACGTGTTGTTTAGGAAAAACAAGATAATTTCGCACAATGCGGGATTTCCTTATAACGTGGTTTTCTGACAAATTTTGACGAAAGAAAATTCTCCTGTGGGTTCTCTTTTGAGGCTACACGTTTAGACGTACACGCCACACCAAATCTTTTCGAGTTACAACGTGTTTTTTATGAGATACAAGCTAATTTTTTACGATGCATTTTTTATTCTCGTAAAGTTTAAGTGTTTCCAATAGGTACGTATTTGTCTTTACTCTGCAACACTGTATTTCCTTATAACGTGGTATTCTTACGTATTCTTTCAAGAGAAAACTCTCCTGTGCCTTCTCTTTTGAGGCTACATGCTTAGACATACACGCAACACCAAAGCTTTTCGAGTTACAACTTGTTGATTAGGAAAAACAAGATAATTTCTCACGATGCGGGATTTCATCAAAACTTTGTTTTGTGACAAATTTTGACGAAAGAAACTTCTCCTGTGTGTTCTCTTTTGAGGCTACACGTTTAGACGTACATGCCACACCAAATATTTTCGAATAAAACGTGTTGTTTAGGAGTTACAAGCTAATTTTGTACGATGCGTTATTTCTTCTCGTAAAGTGTTTCCAATATATACATATTTGTCTTTACTCTGCAGCACTGTATTTAATAATAATGTGGTATTCTTACATATTCTTTCGAGAGAAAACTCTCCTGTGTGTTCTCTTTTGAAGCTACACGCT